>NC_139003.1:65784448-66064453 GCF_964374135.1 Grampus griseus
GGCAAGTTTGAACAAGTTTAGGATTGAGTAGTTTAAATACTTTCGTTGGGCTTTGGGCTATAGCAGTGGTCTCTGGTTGTCTAGTACTTGGTGACTTAGGTCAGGGGGAGTATTGGCTTGGTGTTTGACAGTAAGGTAAAGGAGGTGGTTGAGGATCTGGGCTTTCTTTGGCTTTGTTAGTTTGCATATGAAAGGCATGCTTATGAGGGAGTGATTTACTCTCTCTAGGAATTAGCTAGCCCTGGGAGGAACAGTCTCTCCCTGGCCAGAAAGGCCTCTAAGATGTCAAAGCATCAGAAAATACGGAAAGAAAAAACATGATTAATATACTACCCTAGTTTAGGTAGTTTTATCAGGCTTCTTCTTAACCACTTCTTAGAGTTACATAGTACATTATTAATGTTAAATAATATTGAAATCACTTTAAAACCTAAGAATCATTTTTATATGATTTTAAGTTTGTAATTAAATGCTAAAAATATTAATGTTATGAAAGTTTTAAAATGTTTCCTCTTAGCTTATAAATACTTCTATCCCTCTCTCCAATACTGCAGCCCCATCCCTCCTTTGCATATTCAGCCATCATTATCAGAGCTCCATTTTATTTTAAAATACAGGGCATGGCAATCATAATGACGAGTGATGTGGAGGGAGAAACAGACAATTGCAGTAGCCTGTTATATAATATGCTGCATCACTTGTGCTAATATCAGTCTTGTTGATTGACCACATACTCTGTGTCATTTAAAAACTGCATAAAGCAAATCAATATAATGGAGAGAATTAATACCATAGGCACTTTGGGTTTATTTTTAATATCTAGAGAATATTAGATAAAGACAAATAAATACATATCTCTTTCACACACCTATTTGCACAAGCACACACAGGAATGTACACACGTATTCCATAGCATCAGCTGTGTCTATTTGAAATTCACTGTTTTCAAACATACATGATACAGAGCATATTCCAAGACTAGGGTTGGTATTGAATAGAATCAAGTAAAAACAATTTTGAAAACTGTCATGAGTTTGAATTTAGAGAAAATAAATATCGCACAATAAATGTATCTCATTTACATAATATGTTAATATTTACTAATTATATTTTAATTATTAGTATATATTAATAATATATTCCGTTAAAATCTTATAGTATAGTCTACCATAGAGTAGTTAATGTTTTGATTAAAAAATATACTGTTAATAAATACAAAGTTTGGTTTTGACTTAGAGATACACACAATACAGAATTCCATATCAGAAATTTTGTCACAAACCTCCCTTCAATGGACTTCCTCATGAGATATGCAGTCACTTACCATAAGCCGTGAGTCTTTTTATAAGTTACTAAGAACACAATATGTTTATTGGCTTAATTTGAATGTCATAGTACATCAGGGTGTCTATGGTGTCTTATACAATGAATGCGTGAGAACAGTGTGAGAATCCATTCAAATTTATCAGGAAAATGTTTTATGTCTAGTGCTTCCTGAAAGTTGAATAACTTAAAACCAATACTAAGTGTGCTTATATGAGAGGCAATGAATCAAACTTTTTTTGGGGGGGAGGGGGGAATGTTTTTAATCAAGTGAAATATCCTGTCAGTGCATGTTACTCTATATTAATAATGGTTTTGTCTCTGAAATGTCTTTGGAGGAACTGTGGGACATAATCACCATGTTTGCAAATTCAAGAATTTTGCCCAGAAGTAATCAAGCTAAAATAAATTGTTCTCATCTGCTTTTCTGTTACTGTGATAAAACTACTTAATGATTGTCTCGATATCAAATGTAGGAATTTAGATCAGAGTTGGACAAATGGATTTTTTGTCAATCTTACATTTTAGTAAGGAAAAATATGGTGAAAAAGGTCAAGATTAAAACAAGTTTTGGACACTGTAGCCAATAAATAATCAGTTGTACTCTGTTAATATTAAAAATATTTGGAAGCTAGCCAGGTCCAGCCCAGTTCACCAGAAATAATGTGTCTCACAGGGATTTGGCGCTAAAATATCAACTAATGGTAAAGAACTAGTATTTGTTTATTCTGTGTTTATAACTTCCTCTGAGTCACAAAGGGAACAGCTGTAATGGGACAGGCTTTGGTCATTTGCCAAATGTTTTCTTCTCTTATTTAGTATCTGACGGTAATTGGAAATATGGGGCAACTCTGTCTTTCTCCAGCTTGAAGACAGGACTAACGTCTGCCACCAATCTGCGTATTGCAGTGGATGTGAATGTAGATGGAATGTCTACATGTAGACGTGTAGATGGAAATTTTGTGTGAAAAAAACATGCCTTCTTTATTGTGAGGTTTCCTTTGCCAGTTACAGGCTTATTGGCCAGTCTTCCATGTAGAGTGTGCAGAAGGGACCCTTAGAAGTTAGAGGAAGCCACAATTTAACCGTCAAAACCCCATGTGGGAAAATTTTTACCCTCACAACTGCCTCAGACTAGTATGGATCTAGTTCTAAAAATCATTTAGCTCTGAGCCTTAGCAGAAAACCTGAAAAACTCCAGTGTGAAGTTTACCGGCTTTTTAATTGGTGATGCTTAGATGCTTGTGGGTAACATAGGACTGGCTGCCCCAGATTACATGACTGTGTTCTTCTTTACCTTTCTCTGAATGCTTTTTGTAATTTCATTCAGCATGGAGTAGAGACACCTGGTAGGACTAAATTCAGAGATCTCTCTGGCCTCCCTGCAATCTTGCTGAGATACTCCAACCATATGCTGTTTCATGTCGAGGTGGTTCTTTCTATAAGCAATGAATTCTAGGCTCTAAGGCAAGAGCACACACATGTGTGTTTGCGAACGTATATGCTCGTGATCGTGCATGTGTGTATAAAGTCAAAGAGAAAAGCGAAATGACCACTGATATTTCAGTGCTATTCTATAAGAAGCATCTTTAATAGCAATGTCTTTTGTCTGTCTCCCTAGATATGAACATTGTAAGATCATAATTAGAACTTCTATCTCTGTGAACAGGAATGAACTTTGGACAGACCGCCTGACTTGACTGACATACAGGAAGGGTTGAAATCAGGAAGACTTTTCCTTCCTTTTTCTGTCTCTCCATTTCTTGCAAAAATAAAACACTATCTCCCTTATAATCAGTGTCAGAGAATAACAATATTACTTAAGACTAGAGTCTAAGCTATACTTAAAATTATGAGACCAGGGACCAGAAAAATATTAGTGCATGAGAGTACACAGTCCTCCTCCCCCCTCGTTTCACATAATTTTAGCGAAAAGATGCTGAAATTGGGTTCCTTTTGAAGGCCTGATATCTTAAGATAGGCCAAGAGGCTGCCCAGAATTGTGGTAATTATAAGTGGTTTGGGGACACACTATTTTAGCTTGGGAAAATATTCGGTAATGGTCAAATAAGTCTGCAGACAGTATGCTACTGCAGTAATCAGAGTTGATTCCAGGATGTGTTTGTGTTTTCTAGAATTGGTGGTGTTAAACTGGTGCGGTGATTTTCTTGTGTTTCCCTTTGTCTATATGACACTTTGGAAAATTGGAACACATTCGAGATGTGCAGTTTGAGTAGTCTGACTTTGGATATGCTTAAAAAAGCTACATAAATTTCAAATGAAGAAAGCCCTGGCTTCAGATACTAACAAAGAAACCTAAATACATTCCAACTTGGTATCTTAATGAGATCCCTCTGGTTATATTTGAATAGAATAGAAAGAAGTGCTTTAAAGTGATGTTTTTCTACATTTGGTGAGAAATTAATTTCCCTCCAGTTTCAAGGGTTTTATTATGAGGGGTTAATAGGGTGATTTTTGTGTGGAGTGAAAAACGCAGAATACATTAGCTTGTGGGTAATTGGACTCCACTCTCCTTGTATTCTTTGTATTGCTCTGTATATCCCTCAGAATAGGGCAGATTATGCAGAATAACAAACAATTCTAAAATCTCAGTGGATTAAAACGACACATGTTTATTTTTTGGCTGTACTATACATCCACCGGGGGGATGCCAGGGAATTTTCCTCACTGTAGTCCCCATTGTATATGAACATAATGTTACATGCAGGATGGAATCGGGATAATTTCTTAGTCTAGCATAGAGTGTGGTCTTTTACTGAAGTGAAACAAATTGAAGAAAAATCTCTTCCTGACCTATTTCAGCAAGTTTTGGGTGAACATCAAAGAAACATTCATTAAAACATTTATGGAATAAACATTATTATCTCATTTATTCCCACAGAGATTCATAGGAACATTTGCAAATCTTCAGAACAGAAATACAAAATTTTATATTTATATTTAAGAGCATATAAGATTCTTCGCCTGATTGACTATTTAGACCTAGTTCTCCTTCTTAAAGACTTAAATTTTGCTTCAGTTTTTATTATTATATTTTCACGGTTAGATGCTCAAAACTCTTTACCCTCAAGACAGAGAAATATTGCTAGAGATGGCTTTAGTACATGAAATGTATTGGTCCAACATGTTAGGCACTGAACAATTTAATGTGATAACCAGAACAGTCAAAATTTGTCCTTATTTGGCAGTGGTCTATTTGTATTCCTTTTTTTTTTTTTTTTTTTTTTTTTTTTGCGGTACGCGGGCCTTTCACTGTTGTGGCCTCTCCCGTTGCGGGACACGCAGGATCAGTGGCCATGGCCCACGGGCTTAGTCGCTCCACGGCATGTGGCATCCTCCCGGACTGGGGCACGAACCCGTGTCCCCTGCATCGGCAGGCGGACTCTCAACCACTGCACCACCAGGGAAGCCCTGTATTCCACGTTTTAAAGAGAAATTTTCTTAGACTTCACTGTCCCTGATATTTGTCTCTTGGAATTCCATACAACTAATGTGGCAAGGTGATCTGGGGCTCACTTCTTTTTGAATAAGTAGCCCAGTTAATTGCACTTCAGTCAAGTTCAACTTGTCTAGAGATTACATTGAGTGCTGGGTCCAAAGTCTCAATTAATGATAAAAATATGTATACATTTGTCTGAACTTGTTCCCTGCACACATATTTCTCTCAGGGACTTGATGGATGTGGGTGAGTGGGGAGTGGGTACCGAAACTGCAGCTGTAACAGGAAACTCACCAAGGTTCAGGATATTTGGATTCCTCATCCTGATAGTAACTTTTTTTCCTCCCTCTTTCTCTCATTCACCACTGAGACGAAACTGATAACTAACTTTTTATGCTTTAAGGTTGAAAAAGTTTAAAAATTCTCAGTATTTAATAGAGACCATGTTTTCTTTAGCCTACTCTTATCTATATTGGTAGGATTAGTTTTAGCTTACTGAATTTATAACTGATGTTAAGACAGGATTTAGTCATGGAAACTATTAATCACTAGCTAATACTCACGCGTCTTAGGGCAAAGAAAAAATAGATTCTAAATGTTTGTCTTACCATTTCAGCAGTTTTTCACTATATGTTCAGTGACATATTGCAAAGTTGTAAGTGGATCCATTTTGATGTAAAGATAAATATGGGAAACGCAATGCCTTTATATTTAGTAATTTCCAGGGAAATTCAGTAAAAGGAATACATATGAATAGCCAGGATAGTTTGTTACAGTTTTGAAATCTTACAAGGCTAACATAATGAAATTAATAGGATTTTCCTGCTGGTGTTGGAGACATACTGGTTAAAATTAGAACTATGTAGGAGGTGAAATCCAGACCACCTGTTATAATCACAGTTGCAGTAACAATTTTTTTGCATTTATTTGTATTGGCTAGGTAATTGAAAAAGAAAGATATTGCTCACAATGTAATTCAAATAGAAAGGTATTATTTTAAAAAGATATTACAATGTAATTCAAGTAGAAAGGTATTTTCAGATAGCAAATGAGTTTTAGAAAGTTTTATCAGCTCTTAAGATTTCAAAATACACTATATCTTGGCCTCCTGAATCATATCTCTGCAGTCTAAGCACATGAATGGAGGGGATCGAAGCAATAGTTCATGTGCTAAGCAGCAATCGCACTTCATCTTCAGAATAACATAAGTGGGTGTATTATTACTCCTATTGCATGGAAGGACCAAGTGGTATTCAGAAAGTTAAAGTTTCGTGCCTACTGTCCCATGGCTAGTAAGTGAAATCACCAGTGTTTTAATAAATATGTCCCTAATATTAATGTCCATGTATTATATTACTTTAGAGCTGACACCCCCTTAACCAGTGGAGATAAATTTGTCATTTAATCAAGTGACCCATTTCATTCTAATGATTAACCCGTCTACTGGAAAACGCCAAAAGAAGAATTCTTTGGACAACTTATTCATAATGTCTTATTCATGTTAGACAGCCAATTAGTAGTCATTGAATTAATCTACTGACTACCATTTTGTCGATGACAATCATGTTTCTAAAAACCAGCAAATTCCATAAGAGTTGTCTAATCACCTTTTCACACTGGCCTTAGGTTTGATTTATCAGTTGGACCAAGTGGTAGAGATTTTTAATAGGGTAATTTAATTTTAGTAAACATAATGTGCTCTAAACTTATACAGATACATTTGTCACCAGGTTCATTGAAGCCTTCTTTATTCCATTTATATTTATTAAAATGTCATACTACCAGCTAACATATTTTCCCCAGGTTATTATTAGAATACTATATATAAGAAGAAGAAGGAAAAAAAAAGTAAGTCTAATACAGTAATTAAATTGAGTGTCAAAAAATAGCAAAGTTGTCAGTTTTTATAGCAGGATGCAACTATACCAATATCAGTACCCATTTCCAGCTTCCGCATGGTCTCAATATAACAATTTCTGGTTGATGTTACTCTCTGACTAATAGGTAAATTCCATCTTTGCTTTCCACTTTTCCCTTATGTGATGGCATCACCACATCCCTTTACAGTAAAAACACATTTGTCTACATTGCTTCTTCTTGGAGACAACCCTTTTTGGTCTATTTAGAGAGCACCATCCTCTTCTTTTCCCAGGACACAATTAATTAATCCAGAGGTAGACATGTGACACAAGCAGCACCAAAAGGAGGCACATCTTACTCTGGGATAAAGCTTGAAGTTCCTGGGATAAGCCTGTAGAAAACCTGCCAAGGATATAAAGGGAAAATATCAGAAGCAGAGCCAAGAGTTGGGAAGGGTTTAAGCAGAGGGGAATGGGGGAGAAGGAAAGAGATTGAGAGAGAGACTAACGCATTTGCTTGGAGTCTTGGATCTAGTCTTCTTGGAACGCAGTAGCACACGGAGTCTTCTTGGCTTTTTAAATTAGTACCTCCAGCATTCTTGTTACTCTAGTTGAGCTGGTTTTCTGTCATTTCTAACTGAAAAATGCTACGGTTAATTTTTCCTTCCATCGTATTTATCTTATGGGGAATTTATATTTAACTGTGGCATACAAAAATAGGCTGCTACTTTGAAATGGCAGTTTTTTGAATTTTGTTTGAGAGTTATAATAAAAATAAAATTATAGTAATTATATTTGTGATTGTTATTATAGCTAATAGTTATGTAGCATTTTCCAACTTCACATACATTATTTCACTCAATCCTTATAACAGTCCTATCATTTTGGTGCTATTATTATGGAATTTTTCAGGATGAGGAAGATGAGGTACAGAGAAGTCAGTGAATTTTTCCAGGATCACCCAGCCGGTAGTGTTGAAAGTGGAATAAAAGTGCAGACAGTTTGGATTTAAAATCTGTTCTCTAAACCAACCAGCAATGCTCTCTGTGACAGTCTTTGTTTACAAAAGAGGGAGAAAGAGATATCTCTTCACTTATATTTAATTCCTTTGTGTAATTTTCACAAATTTTCTTTGGAGTATAGAGTACTGCTTATCCAACACTTTTCACAGCTTCTTGTATCAAAAATGGGAAAAATGTGGTTATAGACACATAGCAAACTCTATCTTCTCCCTCCTGAAAAGCATGGCATGGTGCACATTTTCCTTTTCATTATAATAACATGTTTTCCTGGCAGACTTCAATTGAGTCTTAGTCAACAAAATTTACATATATGTGTATCTTTAGCAGGAAATGAAAACTTTGAAGAGCTTATGAATACTATCTACTCTCCCTGGGATAGATATTTAACAGATTTTTAAACTTCATCTAGTAGTGCTTTTTTTTTTTTTTTAAATGAAGAGCAACATAAACATCTGTGTGTGGACCTAGATATTTAACAAAAGTGAATTTATGCCCGCACCTGAAGAAAAGGGTGCAGAGGAATATTTCTATTTGTAATCAGCATGGTAAAGGAAGTTTTTCTCTGCCAGTTAATTTCCCAGAGAATGCTGCTAGCTGAATGCTTCATCATAATTTAATTCCACTCCTCTGAGCTAATCAAATCTAGGATCCCTTTTGGCAGAGATCGAGGTTCATAAAGATTCACTTGAATATCTTCTTTAAAGTTAAAAACGGCTCTAGGTTGAATTCCCTGGTGGTCCAGTGGTTAAGAATCCGCCCTTCCACTGCAGGGGACATGGGTTTGATCCCTGGTCGGGGAACTAAGATCCCGTATGCCAAGAGGCCAAAAAAAGAAAAGAAACGAAAAAAAAGGCTCTAGAAATGTGCTTCCATTGTTATTATAAAGAAAAGAATCATTACTTTTATGTCTTATGCTCTCTACCCAAATCCTGGTAAAGAGAAGCAGGCATTGAGTATACACATGAAGCATGAAAAATAAAGTTTGGGCCACTGTATAGTTGTACATGTTGTTTGCTATTCAGGTGGCCAGCACAAAAATTTAATGGTCAATAGATTTCTCCTTTTGCCAGCTCAACTATCCCTGCTTTCTGTAATAAATTCTCAAGTCATTTATATAGTAACCTTTCTGGGAATTGAGATAATTATATTCCTTCTTTAGTGCATTAAGACGTTTGGGTAAATTAACCCCTGAAAGAGTCTTAGTATAGTGACTGGAACATGGGAAATAATAAATGTTATATGTCATATTAACAGTACATAACTAACCCAAACTTTCATTTTTTAATACTATACTCCAACCCAATATTGAGTAACTCATGGACAACTTATAAATATATTTTTTCTTTAAAAAGCAACACTAGTGGTTTATAGTTTGCCTGTTGAGCCCTGATGTGTGTCTATCAACCTACCTACTTACCTATTATTTTCTGAGTATCCATGCAGTCATAATTTGTTAATACTTTTATGAATCAGTGTTTGCATCATTATCTTAAATTGTCTAACCATTTGATATGTTATAGCATTTTTTTTTACTACACAAGATAAAAAGTGGCCTAAATTAAAAAAAAATTTAAATATTAACCAGGATCAATAATAAAATCAATAGAATCCATGAGGCATTGACCATTTTCATTTACTTGCTATTAGATTTATTTTTAAAAATATAGGTTATTGAGTACTGAGTTATGCTATATCAAAGATAAGTCTTTTGGGGCTTCCGTGGTGGCGCAGTGGTTGAGAGTCCGCCTGCCGATGGAGGGGACATGGGTTCGTGCCTCGGTCCGGGAAGATCCCACATGCCGCGGAGCGGCTGGGCTGAGCCTGTGCGTCTGGAGCCTGTGCTCCGCAACGGGAGAGGCCACAACAGTGAGAGGCCCGCATACTGCCAAAAAAAAAAAAAGGAAACAGAAGTCTTTTAATTTAATACAGCCTATTTTATTGAGAATCCTATGTTAAACTTAGGGTAATAACTATGCTCAGCAATTGAAATATACTAGGAAATTTTATTCTGGGAGAACAAACAGAGACATTTTTACCTCATGACAAACCATGATCAAACCCTTGGGCTCTATTGCATAAGACTTCAGTTCCCCAAATCCAATAATCTATTCCTGTGAGTCTATTTCTGTTGTGAATTCCTCTGAATCTCTTTTTATTTACTATTTAGAAATTCAATGATTAATATTTATTAGAAGCTATTCTGGGAAGGCCAAACAATAGATATTTCTTAAGCTGATTCTGCCATACGTATCTCTTTCTTAAAAGTGAAAGAGAAACAGAAACTAACACACCATTGTAAAGCAGTTATACTCCAATAAAGATGTAAAAAAAAAAAGTCTCAAAGAAGATATGTTTTGGTACACGGTAGACAGTTGTAACTCTTTTCCAAAAGATTATTTATCATCAATTTCCTCATGGTTTCCTCATGGGTGATGTTTAATCCCTACCTGAAACCATGAATATATGACACACATGGTGCTTCCTCTTATTTGGAAATCATAATGACTTTTAATACAGAAGACTATTCCTTTCTTCAGTTTACTAGCTAAAATGGAATTTAGTCATGAAGGGATTTCAGTGTTTCTTATAAAAACTGAAACTTGTAAAGTACCAGGAAGTGGTAGCATATTAAGGTGTTGGTGTGGGGTTGTGAGCAGTTAGTCACAGTGCAGACACCAAAGGAATTATTTTCCATAGATATTTTTAAAGGATATCAAAACTCAAAACCAACTAAATTTTGATCTTTTTTCTTTTATCACCATGTGCTAGCAATTCTAAAAAATGTCAGTGATAAAATATTCCTCCCCTTTGGGACAGATTGCTTTCTTTGCATGGCTCCTGCTGACTTGATACACCACTGTCAGTATATATTTGGAAATATTTTATTATTCAAAGTATTTATGTTAAGTTAATCCATCCTTAAAGGTCAGCCCATCCATCTTCCTTCTACTTTGATCTTCTGGGATTGTGTTAACATTTAATCATACTAAGGAACCCCCTTCCCCCCACACCACTGCTTGCTTTATTTTCATGCATATTATCTTTACAAACTAAACAAATACAAAATAGCATAGCACTTAGTTTTAATGTCCTTGAGTAGTAATGAGGTTAAACATTTTATGTAGTTATTCAAGGGCACAAATAATCTACCTGAGGAGAAAACTCAGCTACTGACTGCAAGCTCCACATAGATTTCAGGATGACCATGGATAAAACGCTCTTCCTCTTCCCTCTTCAGACTGTCAGTGTGCATTTTCAGGGTATTGGTAATTGCTTATTACTCTCAGCCAGATATAAACCATGTATGCAGTGGGCCAGAGGGAAAAACCTTGGAATTGAGCAAAAGAGTTTTTCCTCACAATGTACCAAAATTCATACCTTCTATCTTAATATCAACTTCTTAAAAGTATTAAACTCCCCAAACATCCTGGACAACCTGTACATAAAACAAAGCTGAGCTGATTAGAATTCACTGCCCTAAGGGAGAATACCACCATGACAGTCTTAGCAATCTCTCAGGAAGGGTGAGTCAGAGAATATCTATAGGATTTGGGGGTTTGTGCCTAAGAGGTCTGAGTCTTTGAAAGTAGGGAACTGCTTGGAATTGGACAAAGATTCTGACATAATAGTTTGATTGGTAGACATATTAAGGTAAGGATCTAAAGGTGCCCTGGAGTGTCATTCTGCAGACTTTATTGGTATGAACGCCAAGTGTTTAAAAAAAATTCTTTTTTACACCCTTAGGGAAAAAACAGGCCCTCTCTATTTTACCGTGAGTTTAACCATTTTTATGGCACTGAACTTCACATGTAACATTTTCTAACTGGTCCTGAAGGCATTTGACCTTATAACTCCCTCCATGCCCTTCTGAGGGCCCTATGGTAGTCTGTTTCACAGATGTATAATCTATTAATAAATTGAAAATAAATATATTTTAGAGCATGCACGTATCTTTATATGTTCACTTAAAAGTTTACATTGAGAAAGTGAACTAAAAATAAAGGGTAATTTGGCAATATGCTTGTTCTAAGTTTAGGCATGGACTTTAGAACAGGAGAATTAGATGTTGAAATCCCAACTCTACTACTTACTAGCTGTGTAATTCTGGCTACATCAGGTAATCCTTCTGGAATCAGTATACTCACCTATTAAGTGAAGATAATAAAATGTTTCATGTTTTATTAATCATAAATCAAAATAAATTTGAGTGGACTGAATAATTATAAGATAAAAAAATCAGTATGTAATAAAAAGTAGAAGAAAATTGAACATTAGATGTAAAAAGGATTTTCAACAATTGTATAAACAGAAAAGAAAGAAATTGCAAATTAATTATTAAATGCTTTGACACGTAAACCTGGGAAAGGGTACATTTGGTATGTCAAAAAAAAGGTAACAAAACCAAAGGGAAATGATAAATTAAGATTTAAAAAATCAACATATAAAAACTCTAACATTGTAGTAAAAGATGGACAAAAGACGTGGATAAAATTCACTAATAAATATAAAAATGGGCAAATTAAATGAGAAAATCACAACAAAAGGAATGAGAAAAATGTTCAACATAACTCACTTTTAGGGATTTTAAAATTAAAGCAAAAAATGTTCTCGCTTATCAAATAAATAGGCAACAGTGAGAATTATAGTAGAATCTGGTGTCAGAACGAGTGTACAGTTAAAAATTTTGGTAAAGGGGCAATCTTTTGGAAAGCAGTTTGATAGCTAATGCAAAGAATGTAAGTATGTTCAAGGCTTCTAACCCAGGAATTTCATATTAATACTTTATTTAAAAATAAACACTGGATAGGTTATAACTCTCCAAGTAAGGGAGAATATTTTAGTGTATTATGGGGATATCTGTATCAAAAATTATATATAACATAATTACAAAGAACTAATGATATGAGAAAATACAGTATCTTAAAAATGTATCAATCCAAATATGTTATAACCTAAATCGTCTTTTCAGTATTATATGCATAAAACATTTTAATGGAAATCATTAAAATGTTAACAGAAACCTTATTTAACAGACATCTCTTGATCCCTTTCTATGTGCCAGATGCTACTCCAGGAGTTTTACAAGTATCAAACCAACTAATTTTGATTAAAATCCCACAAAAGAGGTACTATTTTTATCCCTATTTGATAGGTTAGGAAACTATGTGTATTAAGGAACTTGAACTCATTATCAAAGACTTTTCGAGATAGAAGAATCCAGACCTAGATGGTTTACTGTGGAATTCTATAAAATACTTAAGGAAATAATGATTTCCAGTAGTCTATCAGAAAATAAGGAAGGGATGAGTACATTCCAACTTGCTTTATGAGGACAGCATAACCCTAAGAACAACATCCCCGCCCCCCCCCAAATTACAAAGACAGTTAGTCACCAATATTTTTCATGTACGTAAATGCACAAACCTTTAACAAAATATATTTAAATTATCTCAGAAATGCTAGGTTAATTTAACACTGAAAATCAATCAATGTAATGCAGCATCTTAGAATTCAAGGAGAAATAATCACTGATCATTTCAACAGATACAGTAAAAACATTTGAGAAGCTTTAAGACCTATTCAAAAATTTCTGAAAACTAGTAATAAAAGTTTTCAATCTGTTCAAGGGCATTTATGACTAATGTATAGGTAGCATCATACCAAATTGTGAAATGTTGATTATTTTCCTCCTAAGATTAGAAACAAGGCAAAGATGCTGTCTCTTACCTCTCCTATTAAGTGTTATACTGGTGAGCCTAGCCATAGAAATGAATCTAGAAAAAGAAAATAAAGATATAAAGATAGAAATGAAGGAAAGTTTCTCTATTTGTATGTGGCACGATTTTGTATGCAGAATATCCTAAGTAATCTTCCAAAAATGATCAGAACTAAGAATAAATTTAACAAGTTCTCAGAGTAGAAGTTTAATTTATAAAAAAATCAATTGCATTTTTTATACAATGACAAATAATTGGATATGAAATTTTAAAATAATTCTAATTATTGAGGAGGCAATAAATATTAAAATATGTAGATATAAATTTGACAAAAGTCATATAAATCCTCAACACTGAAAACATTGCTTAGAGAAATTAAACAGCACCTAAACAATGGAGGTAGAACAATACAAAAGTATTTGTTGGATGACCCAATGTTAAAAAGATTTTCAGTTTTCACCCAATTAATTTATAAACTCAACACATTCCCAGTTATTATTCTAACAGGCTCCTTTCATTCTTTTTCTTTCCCTCCCTCCCTCCTTTCCTTCCTTCCTTCCTTCCTTCCTGTTTTTCTCTCTCTCTCTTTCTTTTTCTCCCTCCCTCGCTCACTTCCTTCCTTTGAATTTGACAAGCTGATTCTGAAATGTATATGCAAATACAAAAGACCTAGAATCCTGAAAATGAAAAAAAAAAAAAAAGCTTGGAAGGCTTATATGAATTGAATTCAGAAATCACCTATTAAGATAGAGTAATCAATATAGCATAGTACTTGCATAAGGCATGACAGATTAGTGGAACAGAAGAGCTCAGAAATAGTTTCACTTATACAGTGAAACTATATAAGTGAATCTAGATTTTTTGTTGATTTTCAATAACGGAGCTGAATCATTCCATGGGGAAAGAAAAATCTTTTTAACAAATGGTGCTGGAATATCCACAAGGAATAAAATGAATCTCAACCCCTACTTTACACCATATAATCCTAGTGTTAGAAAAATGGTATCTTTGCAAGGAAGGTAAAGCAGTTGATCCACTAAAGTTGAATGTCTTAGTTTCTCTGAATGGCTCTAAAGAGGAAATGAGAAGTAATTTCAAATGTTACAGCTTTGGCATAGATGGGACATAGAGAAGCAGATCTTGCTCTACTTGTCAAGAGAAGACATAATGCTATAAGACCTTGAGCTACAATGTTATGTGGCAGCCTGGATGGGAGGGGAGTCTGGGGGAAAATTGACACATGTATATGTATGGCTGAGTCGCTTTGCTGTGCACCTGAAACTCACTACATTGTTAATTGGCTATACTCCAATATAAAATAAAAAGTTTTTTTAAAAAGACCTTGAGCTATGTTCAGGGATGTCTATAAGTTATTGACATAGTTGTAAATGAACATTTTCATCTTTACTAGGTCATTAAAGACAGGGACCCCAATGGAATGCTGATACTTTTTCTAGCCCCATCACTTTAGAGGCTAAAATGCCTTTATTTCGATCGTCTTCTCTGGATCCAGTACTAGAAAAATGCAACTGACAAATGCTTGCTATTACTTCCAATTTATTTTATCCCTCATGCCTAATAAAAACGTTTCTTTTCTCTTTTAAGTGCTTGATATTAAGAGTTTACCATGATTTGACCAGATTAATGAATTAGGGAGGATGATCCGTCTTCGGTTGTTCTAGCAAATTTAGTGGCCTTCTTTGACAAAGTGTATTATTTTAAGACATTGTGAATCTCAGGTTAACTGGGTCGAAAGAACCAGATTAGCAGCGTTTGGGGCAGGGCTTTGGGACTAAGCTTATAAAGAGACAGACACTAGTCCTGAGGGGAGGTATTCTGGGCATCCAAATACGGAATTTTAAAAAGAAGAGTACTAAGAACACGTAATTCCAGGTAGATTTAACGAAACGTAGACTAGGTGGGGAGAACAAGCTGTTTTCTTTACTCTGGAAGAAATGAGACACTCAGGATCATATCCAGGTGATCCCAGAGGGAATAGAGAGAGACTGACAAAAATTAGGGAGGGCACAAATTCTAGGAAAATGTTGGTCTAAATGTAAAAAATCCAAAAAGAACTCAGGCATGAAACGTAAGGCAGAAGCACAATTGTGATTTAGAGCTGCAGTACACATGGCAGCAGTAGGAAATGGAGTGAGGTATGAGGCAAAAAGCCTAGGGTTTCAGAATGCATTTGAATGCTCTGAGCACACATGGAGAAGCCAAAGGGTTAGCTTCTTCTCAGCCACTGTACCTGAATCCATCCAGTGTCTTCAGTCTCCAGGAGGTACAATGAATGCATAGTCTTAAATTTATATTCCTTAATTCTGAGCAGTGTTACTGTCCTGGACTTCTACCTAGTCATCTATCCTGGTGAAGATGGATTAAATAGAATGTTTCATGATTATTTTATCATATCAGCCTACCTTTAAACCTTAGAACTCTGTTTTCAAAAGTATGGTTCAAAGACCAAGTTCATCACATTCAGCTGTTTATCACATTCACTTCTTTATGGATCCTTTTTTTGCATCAAGTTTAAGAAGCCTTTGATTAGTCCTACGTTAAGATTCCTATGCACTACCCCATGCTGAGTCAGAACTTCTGGGGGTGGAGTCCAGGAATTGACATGGTTTCCCCAAACTATTATGAGAAAATGTTCCTTTTTAAAAAGGAATGACTATGTTCCTAGCAGAACTCAGTATTGGCAACATTTTTTTCAGTTTCTTTTGCTTCTTATAACATTCAACCTTTTAAATACTCTTCTCTTTTAATAACTCCAATAATTCATTCACTTGTTGCCATTAAGTGACAGAAGCACAAAACCAAGCTTTAAATACAGAACAGTGAATTGTATGATCATGAGAAAAAAGAGCACTCGCTGTGTGGTTGTCGTGATGGGCTTTTAGTTCTGTGATGTGATTCCAATTCTGGGTTGCAGCAATCATAATTACAGCAATGCCATTTAGCCTACATAGTCAGGAGAAAGGGTAATCACAGTGTAGAAAACAGTGGCCCAAGACATCCATTACTACTGAGGGCATCAGCTATGCTAGGCTTGCATGAAATGCACCACATGACTGTTTGGGAGAGGGTTCTCTAAGGAAGACACTGCCACTCAGGAGCAGTAATAATGATTATCACAGTTCGCAAAACAATTTCAGTGCCATGTCATCAAAAAATGACCCTGGGAGGCCTCTCTAATATCCCTTGTTAGGCCCCCAGCCAGCCAAACATTATGGTTAAAAGTAACTGTGACAAAGAAACTGCGTGGGTTTTAGAATTAAAATCTATAATTTTTTGCCAGCTCCTTCTGACAGATTCTTTATTTCAGAGTGTCTGTTGCTTAGAAAAACATTTAGGAGGAGGTGAAACCTAGATGGATTTTCACTTCTGACTCAAGCCTGATTTGATTACAAATAGGCACTATAGGACTGTTCAACTTTGCTAGCTGGCATGGCAAAATCAACTTGTTTCAAAACAAGTGACCTAAAATACAAGCTCTGTGTGTGTGTGTGTGTGTGTGTGTGTGTGTGTGTGTGTTTTCATTACAACTGTACTATTCCAAATAAGACTTGACCTGTCTTTTATCATTTTTATTTCCGAATAGTGTTTGCCATTGTCTATAGTAAGAAGCTAATGTGTTTGCCATTGTCTATAGTAAGAAGCTAATGTGTTTTAGAAAAAAAGAATTGAAAAGCACATAAAAACTGTGCAAAAAATGCTTCCTAACGAGGCTCAACTAAACTAGTGTTGCCTCTAGTACATGAAAGTAGTGAAAACAAAACGATCAAAAAGAGTAAACATCTCTGGAATTGTCATTCCAATATTTTATGCTCATCCTTTGATAAATCATATTTATTGGTATGCTTCACATAATTTATTAGAATATTAAAACAGATTACTGAGAGTAATACTGAGAAAAACATAGCAATGCATGTCATAACAATATCTGGCTTTTGAGTAAGTTAGGCTGGGACTGAAGCTCAACTTCAGTCTAGAGAGGGAGGAAGGGAGAGAAGAGATGGGTGAATTCCACTGCAGTGGTGGGATCCGAAAGAATAGCCATGCAGTCCAAAACAGTGTTCACAGGACAGCAGATTCAGATGAAACTCAGGCAAATGCCATGGCCATAGGTTCAGTCTAAACCATGAGGATAGCAGCTAGCAATAGTTCTTAACTTGAGATTCACATAGATTTGCCTGAAGAATTTTTTTTAAATACACATTCCTTTGGTCCCATCAGAGCCAAAATAAATCTCTGAAGTAGACCTTTAGTTTTGTTCTTTAAACTTATTTTGAGGTAGTGGTAGATTAACATGCAGTTGTCAGATACAATACAGATACAATATTCTACACCCTTCACTCAGTTTCTACCAATGGTAACATCTTATTGATACATAACTACAGTACAGTACCTTAATCAAGAAGTTGATTTTGATAAAATTCACTTACCTTATTCAGATTTCCCCGGATTTGTATGCACTCGTTTGTATGTGTATGTTCATCTCTATGTATTTATTTCTATACAAATTATTGTATATGTAGCTTTGCATAGCATCTATCACGGTTAAGATGAAGATTGATTAAATAGAATGTTTCATGATTATTTTATCAGTCCACCTTTAAACCTTAGAACTCTGTTTTCAAAAGTACGGTTCAAAGACCAAGTTCATCACATTCAGCTGTTTATCACATTCACTCCTTTATGGATCCTTTTTTTGTATCAAGTTTAAGAAAGCTTTACTTAGTCCTAGGTTAAGATTCCTGTGCATTACCCCGTGCTGAGTCAGAACTTCTGGGGGTAGAGTCCAGGAATTAACATGGTTTCTCCAAACTATCATGAGAAAGTGTTCCTTTTTAAAAAGGAATGACTATGTACCTACCCAAACTCAGTATTGGCAGCATGCTCCCTTTGATAATCACAGCTATCTCCTTTCCTTCCCTGCCAAGCCCTGACAACTACTAATCTATTCCTCTGCTCTATCATTTTATTTCAAAAATGTTATATAAATAGAATCCAAAAGTATGTAATCATTTAAGATTGGATTATTTTTATTAAACAAATATGTGGAGATTCATCCAGGTTGTCATGTATATCGATAGTTTGTTCCTTTTGATAGCTAAGTAGTATTCTGTGGCACGACATCTTACTACACGTGGACCATGGTACCACATTATGTTTAATTCACCCATTGAAGTTATTCCAAGCCTGAGCCTGGAATAAATCTTACCTGGTTATGGTTTATAATTCTTTTTATACATTGCTGGATCCAATTCGCTAATATTTTATTGAGTATTTTTGTGTCTAATTTAATGAGATATTGGTCTATAGTTTTTCTCTTTTTTTTTTGTATTTATTGTCTTTGTCTAGTTTTGCTGTATGGTAATTATGGCCTCATAAAATGAATTGGGAAGTATTTTATCCTTTTCTGTCTTTTGGAAGAGACTTTGTAAACTTGGTGTTAATTATTCTTTAAAATTTTCACAGAATTCTCCATTGAAGCCATCTGAGCAGCATTGGTATTCTCTTAAAAGATCCCTGATTGTTCTCCCTGATTGTTCTAACGTGTAGCCAAGGTTGAACAGTGATTCCTTTTGGTGAGTGATAGGATAGGTAGAATCAGTAGAGTTTCTCTAAGATTATGTGACTTGAGCCCCTCACAGAAAGAACTAAGCCTGAGGTTAAAGTAGAACAACAAGATCTAGTTGCCTGCAAGATCGGAATTGGGGAGCAGCACATGGGGCCGGTTAAGCCAGTTAGTGCTCAGAGGTACCCCAGGTACTAGAAGAGACCAAGAAAACGCATACACATGCAAGAAATAATACATGCCTGTTTTTTCAGGGTCTTCTCTTCACCCAATAGTATATCAAGGGCCTTTTTCAGTGATACAAATCTAACTCATTCTATTTGGAATGTAGAAAATATTATATGGTGTAGATAAGCAAAAGATATGCATCCCTTCTGCTATTATAGGATATTTACAATATCTCCATATTTTAAACAAATATTTTACTATGTATATCTAAGTATTTTTTATGTTAAATGAATTTAAATGGCTTATGCAAGTTTATGGTGTCCACCAAAAATCATAGTATGTCTGCCTAACTTTCAGACTTACAGGATTACCATAAAGCATACTTAGTATCATATTCCCTTAGAAAGATATAGAATTAGGAAATCTAGTTTGCCAGGAACAGAATCAGGTATTTTCCTTCCATGAGAATTACAAGAGGCAGGTTTCTTACTATTTATGGTTCTACCAGTCCAGAAGCATTTCATCATAAAGGGCCATATTACAATTAGCAATTTGGCCTGGTAACACTGCTGACATTCTACCTTTATCAAGTTTCCAGTGAAGGAAAGCTGTGAAGTTAACCAAGCCCAAGGTCAGCTCCTCCTGCTGAAGGGAGTGAGTGTTGTTAACCTTTTACCCATAATACTAAATTTTGGTAAAACCTGCCAAATTGTGCTCTAAAAAGTTTATATCAGTTTGTACTGAAGAATAAGTAAAATGAGAGTGCTATTTTTCTCACAACTTTTCCAACGGTGTATATTATTTTTAAGTTTGGCACTCTAGTGCATTATTATTTTTACTTTTATTCCCCTGATCATAGGTCATTTAAAAAATACCTAGTCTGATGGTCTAAAATGTTTAGGGATTTATATGCTCATATGACATTTTTTTATTAGGCTGTCTTTCTTTTACTGATTTACAACAGTTTTGCGTATTAGGAGGTTTAATTTTTGTCTGTTATATTTAATGTTTATATGTCCCCCATGCTTTCGTTTGTCTTATCTTTTTTATGATACAGTTGGTCACAATGAAGGTAAAACTAATTATGTGGTCAAATATACAGGTCTCTCCTTTATGACTTCTGGAATATGTGTTAGGCTTATGACGGTTTTTACTCATCCAGAATTCTATGTGTATATTTACCACATTTTCTATTGAGATTTTAATATTTTGTGTATAAGTTATTAGTTTTGTTTCACTGATCTACTTCTAAGGACTCAGTATTTACTTTATAACTGGAGGTTGACCAAGGCATTGCTCTCCTTGTCTTCCTGGCACCAAGCCCACCCTGGGAGTTCCCTAAGGCAGATCCTCCATTAAATTTAGAGCTCACTAGCTTGTGCCTGAGCGCTGTGTCCTGGCACAGAAGTTCCATAAGCACTTTAATTAATTACCTTGCCAGTTGCCCCAGGGACTGCTCTGACTCTCAAGCCAGACTTGCTCTGATCCTGGGGAGTTTTCTGGTGTTCTATTTGGAAAACTTTCTTTTTTCGGAAGTCCCTATTGAGTTGTCAGTTGTTCACCTCTGTGGGGTTTCTTTTCCAATTAAATCCCATCTGCTTTATGTCTTCAAAAAATTCTTCAATAATCTTTGCACTCTGAAGGCACTCTTCCTTTTTTTCTAGTATTGTTTGTTTTGTCATTTCAGTGGGTTTTAGTGAGGGAAGTAAGTTAAAGTTTTAGGTAGTTAGTTATTTTGACCTAGAAATGAATGATGGATTTTTAAAAATATTACATGCATACTAAAGCCTAAAATGAGGGATTAATTCCTAATTGGATAAGCCTTCAAAGGAGAAAATATTTAATACAGAAGATTTGGATTAGATAGGCAAAAATAATCTCTTTCACACATTAAAAATGTACTTATATACATTCAAATATGCAATAAATGGGGTGAAGAAATTTAATTCAGTTACTGTTAGTTTTTGGGGAGAAGACTCAGTCCTTAACATGCATTCAAATAGACTAATTCCTACTCAAGGTAAAAGCAGCTTAAATTGTTAATAATAATGTTTAAAATCATGGCAGTTAATGGCATTATTAAAGAAAATTATTAAAAAGTACCATGCACTGAAAACTGTGGCCACAAACAAACCTGAAGACAGATGTTTATAGCAGCTTTATTCATAATTGCCCAAACTTGGAAATAATCAAGATGTCCTTCATTTGGTAAGTGGATAAATAAACTGTGGCACATAAAGACAATGGAATATTATTCATCATAAAAAATAAATGAGCTATCAAACAATGAAAAGACAGGGAGGAACCTTAAATGCACATTAGTAAGTAAAAGCAGCCAATATGAACAGGGTATATACACTGTATAATTCCAACTATATGACATTTTGCAGAAGTCAGAACTATGGAGACAGTATAAAGATCAGGGGTAGCCACGACTTGGACAAAAATAAGAGCTGTTTTTTTAAAAAAATAAAATTGACAATCCTTTAGCTAAACTAAAAGAAAAGGTTCAAATATATCAGATATGAAAGAGGAGACATTCCAACTGACACCACAGAAATAAAAAAGATCATGATACTACAATGAACATTTATACACCAACAAACTGGATAACATAGATTTGGATAAATTCCTAGAAACATGCAACCTACCAGAACTGAATCAGAAAAAAAAAAATCTGAACGGACATATTACTAGTAAAAAGATTTACTCAGTAATCAAAATTCTCCCAACAAAGAAAAGCCCAGGTCCAGTTGGTTTCACTAGTGAGTCTAACAATTATTTTAAAAGAATGATCACCAATCCTTCTCAAAATCTTCCCAAAAATTGCAGTGAAGAGAATACTCCAAATTCATTTTAAAAGGCCAACATTACCCTGATAACACCACCAGATAAGGAAATGACAAGAAAACTACAAGCCAATATCCTTGATGAATACAAATGCAAAAATTCTCAACAAAATTCTCGCACACCAAATTTGACAGCACATAATCAAGTGGGATTTATTCTTAGGATGCAAGGATGGTTCAACATACACAAATGAATTAATGTCATATACCACATTAACAGAATAAAAGATAAAAATTATATATTATCCCAGTAGATGCATAAAAAGCATTTGACAAGATTCAATATCATTTCATAATTAAAAAAAAAACTCTCAGTAAATTGGATCAAGGAGAGATGTACCTCAACATAATAAAGACCATATATGACAAACACACAGCTAACATTATACACCTCAGTGAAAGGCTGAAGGCTTTCTCCCTAAAATCAGGAACAGGACATGGGTGTCCACTCCTAACACTCCTATTCAGCACAGCACTGAAAGTCCTAGCCAGGGCAATTAGGAAGTAAAAAATATAAAATATATGCAAATAAGAAAGAAAGAAGTAAAATTGTCTCTGTTTACAGATAATATCTTATGTATAGAAAATATTAAGACTCTGCCAAAAAACAGCACTAATTAACAAATTCAGTGAAGTTTCAGGACACAAAATCAATATACAAAAATCAGGCACATTTCTATATGCTAACAATAAACTATCTGAAAAAAGATTAAGAAAATGATCTCATTTACTGTACCATCAATAACAAAAAAGCACTTGGAAATAAATTTAACCAAAAATATGAAAGATCTGTACACTGAAAACTATAAAACACTGTTGAAAGAAATTGAAGAAGACACAAATAAATGGAAAGATTTTGTGACTTCATGGATCAGAAGAATTAGCATTTTAAAATGTGCATACTAACCACAACCAACTGTAGATTCAATATAACTCCTCCCAAAATTCCAATGGCATTTTTCACAGAAATAGAGAAACAATTCTAAATTTCAAATGGGACCACAAAATACCCTGAATAACTAAAGCAATCTTGAGAAAAGCGAACAAAACTAGAAATATCACACCTTTTTTTTTCAGAGATTTATTTATTTGTTTGTTTTGTTTTTTGAAGGCGTTGAGTCTTCATTGCTGCATGCGGGCTTTCTCTAGTTGCAGCGAGCAGGGGCTACTCTTCATCGCAGTGTGCAGGCTTCTCATTGTGGTGGCTTCTCTTGTTGCGGAGCACGGGCTCTAGGCACGCGGGCTCCAGAGTGCAGGCTCAGCAGTTGTGGCACACAGGCTTAGCTGCTCCGTGGCATGTGGCATCCTCCCAGACCAGGACTCGAACCCATGTCCCCTGCATTGGCAGGTGGATTCTTAACCACTGTGCCACCAGGGAAGCCCCGTCACACTTCTTCATTTCAGCTATGTTACAAAGCTATAGTAATGAAAATAGTATGGTTCTAGCATACAGTGGAACAGAATCAAGAGCCCAGAAGTAAACCCATGCATATAAGGTCAATTAATATTTGACAAGGGATCCCAAGAGTACTGAATGGGGAAAGGATAGTCTCTTTGATCATTGTTGTTGGGAAAACCCACATGCATAAAAATGAAATTGGAACACTATCTTACACTATTCACAGAAATTAACTCAAAATGGATTAAAGACTTAAACATAACACCTGAAAACTTAAAAATTTTAGAAGAAAATATAGGGGAAAAGCTCCTTGACATTGTTCTTGGCAAAGATTTTTTTGGATATGATACCAAAAGCACAGGCAACAAAAGTAAAAATAAAGAAGTGGACTACATAAAAAAGTTTTTGCACAGCAAAAGAAAGCATCAACAAAGTGAAAAGGCAACCTAAGGAATGGGAGAAAATATTTGCAAACCATCTATCTATTAAGAGGTTAATAACCAAAATATATAAGGAACTTGTACAAGTCAGCAAAAAATCTTCAAATAGTCTGATTCTAAAATAAATGACAGTGGACTTAAATATACATTTCTCCAAAGAAGACATACAAATGAACAACAGGTTCATGGAAAGATGCTCAACATTACTAATCATCAAGAAAATGCAAGTCAAAACCATAATGAAATATCAGCTCTCAACTATTGTAATGGCTGTTACCAAAAAGACGAGCGATAACGGGTTGATGAGGATGTAGAGAAAAGAGAAACCTCATGCACTGTCGGTGGGGATGTAAAAGCCACTATGAAAAACGCTATGGAGGCTACTCAAATAATTGAAAATGGAACTACCATATGATTCAGCAACTCCACTTGTGTGTATATATCCAAATGAAATGAAATTACTATCTCAAAGAGAAAACTGTCCTCCCATGTTTATTGCAGCATTATTCATAATAGCCAAGACATGGAAACAACTTGTGTTCATTGAAGGGTGAATGGATAAAGAAAATGGATGTATATAATGCTTTCTTATTCAGTCATAAAAAGAAGGAAATCCTGCCATTTGCAATAATATAGATGAACCTTGAGCATATTAAGTCAAGTAAAATAAGATAAAGATAAATATTGTATATTCGCACTTGAATGCGGAATCTAAAAAAGGCAAACTTATAGAAATAAGAAGTAGAATAGTGGTTCCCAGGGGCTGGGAGGTAGGGAAAACAGGGAGATATTGGTCAAAAAACTTCCACTTATAAGATGAGTAAGTTCTGGGAATCTGATCATCAGTGCTAATACATGACATGATTTTTTATGGTGTAATAAACATTCCAATATAAGGATATTTTAAATGCATAGATTTTATGATGGGAAATTTATTTTCTTCTAGTTTTCAAATATTTTGTTTAATAGAAATGTGGACTAAGAAGGATAGAACATGTGTATGTATTCTCCAATGAAGAGCATCAGAGAAAAACATGCAAATGTATGGATTTTTATTAATGCTTTGGTTCATTCATGCATCCATACATAAATATCACTGATGGCGTACGATGAGCTAGACATTACACTAAGTCTCAAAGATTCTTTGATGAATATTTGAACGAAAAAGCCGGAGTCAGAGACTATATTGATGTCTAGAAAGAAGAATTTTCATTTTTAGTTTTAGTTTTTCCCATCAGGCACAAACCACAGTCAAGGCATGAAGGGCAAATGAAGTTCAAATATTTGCCTTGAAATTATTTATTTGCAAAGGAAACCATTTGTACTTAAGTGAGGGATCAGATTTAGAATACTTTCCTCTCTCTTTATACTTCCTGGTATGTCAACAAAAGTGTAATAATGGCAAATCCATAACACACTTTCAAAAGACAGCTATTTTAATTCTGGATTTACTGTGGTTTTATTGCTTCGAGGCTATAAAAAGATAAATGGAAAAATTTTATAGGATACCCATAATATCTGAGTAACAAAACAGAGCTCTGAAGGCGGATCTTCTGTAAAAAGACACAACTATTTATACAATGCTCTTGGTGGTGTTTAGCTTTTCTGACATGCTGCGTATGCACTTCCTCTTTGGATGTCCCCTCTGCCCAAGTTTGTGTACGTGGTGAATGTGTACATGTCAGTCAAGTTCAAGAATAATTACTGTTTATTTTCACCTGGTCCTGTCACCTCTTTTTTTTTTTTTTTTCCCTTCATGGTGTAGTTTTAGTGTTTCTTCCACAGTATTCAGATGTGCAAGAAATTTCACAAGAGAACAAGTCAGAAAGCTCATAAGAAGGCAGCAAATTCTTCACAAGTCAGTGGGCTCTTGAACCCACAAAAAGACAAGCAAGTGTAAGATTTTAAGATGTTAAAGTTGAAATTCCATCACAATGTACTTTTTTCAAGCTCTACTGGAAATTAACACAAATATCAGTGTTAATTACACTTTGTCAAGTATGATTTGAGCTTGCTTTAAGCTATGCACTGAAAGGAAGTCTCATTTCATGTACAAAATCTGTTGCATGCTTGGCTTCCGTAATAAAACTACAGTTGAACATTTCCAGTGCCAAAAAAAATTCAGCAAAGATAAACTACAGGAAAATGCAAGTTAGTAAGCTTTTGCTTGATGCTTCTATAATATAATATCATCAAACTGATACTTAGAAACGATAAAAAGACATTCTTATTCATCTTAGTTTCAACACCAGACTGTATAGAAAGCATCCAAGTTTCTGTTTCCTAATTCAACTTAATCGTGCTGGTCAATATTTAGGAGCAAAAGGTAATTGTCCCAACCCTATTTCAAGGTTTGCCATGTGTCTCCCATTAGTGCGACCGTATTTATGCCATTTACCTTCCCTTTTTTTTTTGGCGGGCCTCTCACTGTTGTGGCCTCTCCCGTTGCGGAGCACAGGCTCCGGACGCGGAGGCTCAGCGGCCATGGCTCACGGGCCTAGCTGCCCCGCGGCATGTGGGATCTTCCCGGACCGGGGCACGAATCCGTGTCCCCTGAATCGGCAGGCGGACTCTAAACCGCTGCGCCACCAGGGAAGCCCTACCTTCCTTTTTATAAGGTTGTGGCTGAGGGTGCTTCTGCTCTTGTTTTCGATTCCTGGAGCTTTCAATATATACCATACGTTACTTTTTATCTGGTCGACTGAAAGCAGTAAACACTTTTTTCATCCATGTTAGAGTTAAATTTATTTAAACAAGAAACAATTTTAATGTTTTTCTCCATTAATCTATTATCTGCACACTGAAAAAGGATGTTAAATTACTCTGAAGTATAATCCTAGTATAGCCATACAAAAAAGATTCAGTGGGTTTATACTTTTATCCTATAGAAAGAAAAAATAGGCAAACGTAAGTGTGCTGGCAAAGAGGGGAAACACTCAATAGATAAAGAGAAATGTGACAGTAAAATAACGAGTTGTGTTTCCATTATTTTTCCCCCTTTCCTGTAAAAATTAATCCCCTCCCCCGTGGCTTCATTCATGAATATGTATACATGTCTTACAGAGTGTCTCTCGCACAGCTAAGGCTTATAAACAATGTCTACATGTACAGTTCTCCATCTCTATAATCAGGCTTCTGTCACTACTTTGCTGAAACACTCCATAATGCCATCCATGGCCATCCAGTTCCCAGCCAAGATATCCAGTCTTTTCCTTTTTCAAGCATTTAACACTGAAATATTCCTTTTTTTTTTTTTTTTTTTTTGTTGGTACACAGGCCTCCCACTGTTGTGGCCTCTCCCGCCGCGGAGCACAGGCTCCGGACGCGCAGGCTCAGCGGCCATGTGGGATCTTCCCGGACTGGGGCACGAACCCGTGTCCCCTGCATCGGTAGGCGGACTCTCAACCACTGTGCCACCAGGGAAGCCCTGAAATATTCCTTTTACTTGAGATGATCTTTGGATTTTCATGATGCCACTCTCTCGCCTGTTGGCTCTTGATAGTTAAAATAATAGTTAACTATTATTATTATTAACTTATTCTTTATATATTAAATATCCACCACTCAAGAATCTACAACACATCATATTATTTTGTTGAGTTCTCCCTTGTCTAAGAGTTTCTTGTAAGAAGTGACTGAATCTAAATGATTAGTAGTAGTTTTAAAATTTTTGTTTGCAACATAATGCTTTGCATATCATACTCAATCAGTAGCTCATCTTTAGTTGAGCAAGTTTCTTCTATTAAAAGCAAAATATAAAATGTATTATAGGAAAAAAAGCAGTAATTATTCCAGTTCCTAACCTTTAGTATAAAATAAATCAAGCTGCATTTATTTTTGGACTCTCTTCAGTGTGATGTACTTCACTTTCCAAAAATAACTTTGAGAATTTTAAAAGCAAGTTTAAGTTCAAAGGTCTGACTATTCATGTCCTAGCACCTCATTTCTGCCACATCTACAAGCCAGTAGTTGCCCTTGCAGGCTTTGCCTCTTAGTCTTAATGTGTTTAGAATGAGCTTTTTATTTGTGACTGTAGTGTCTCACACAATCTTCTTTATAGTATCTTTCAACAGCACTACTTTAGGTAAAAATTATTCATTTAAAGTTAATCTGGATAGACCAGAAAAACCTAAAACATGAAAATAATAATTTAATCCAAGATAAAAAGTAAAGTTTTACTATCCAAGCAACTGTCATAAGAGAACACAGATGATGATGATGATGATGGTGATTACGATAACTGAAACTTTACAAGAAGTCTCCAAACATTAATAACCTCTACCACCACCAATGGCAACAAAAGCATCTGAGAGAGAGAACAGGATAAACACTCTTTTAAAACATATTTTAGTATAAAATTCCAAGGCCCTCTGATTTGACAGTAGTAATATACCTTTTATTTATTTATTAAAAGAACCCAAACTCCCATCCCTCCCTCCTCTCCCCCCCTCCCCCTGGCAACAACAAATCTATTCTCTACATCTGTGAGTCTGTTTCATAAATATGATTTGTATCATATTTTATATTCCACATGTAAGTGATATCCTATGGTATTTGTCTTTCTCTTTCTGACTTACTTTGCTTAGTATGATAATCTCTAGGTCCATCTATATTGCTGCAAATGGCATTATTTCATTCTTCTTGATGGCTGAGTAATATTCCAGTGTGTGTGTGTGTGTGTGTGTGTGTGTGTGCGCGCGTGTGCGTGCGTGTGTGTGTATGTGTATGTGTGTGTATGTATACCATATTTTTTTCATCCATTCCTCTGTCAGTGGGCATTTAGGTTGTTTGCTTATCTTTGCAATTGTAAATAGTGCTGCTATGAACGTAGTGTTGCATGTATCTTTTTGAATTATAGTTTTGTCTGGGTATATGCCCAGGAGTGGGATTGCTGTATCATATGGTAACTCTATTTTTAGTTTTTTTGAGGAGACTCCATACTGTTTTCCATAGTGGCTGCACCAATTTACGTTCTCATCAACAGTGTAAAAGAGTTTCCCTTTTCTCCACACCCTCTCCAGAATTAGTTATTTGTAGATTTTTTTTAATGATGGCCATTCTGCCTGGTGTGAGGTGATACCTCACTGTAGCTTTGATTTGCATTTCTCTAATAATTAGCAATGTGGAGCATCTTTTCATGTGCCTATTGGCCATCTGTATGTCTACTTTGGAGAAATGTCTATTTAGGTCTTCTGCCCGTTTCTTCTATTGGGTTGTTTTTGTTGTTGTTGAGTTGTATGAGCTGTTTGTATATTTTGGAAGTTAAGCCCTTGTTCATTGCATCATTTGCAAATATTTTCTCCCATTCTCTAGGTTGTCTTTTCACTTTGTTTATGGTTTCCTTTGCTGGGCAAAAGCTTGTAAGTTTGATTAGGTCCCGTTTGTTTGGTTTTTTGTTTGTTTGTTTGTTTTTATTTCTACTGCCTTGGGAGACTGACCTAAGAAAACATTGTTACAATTTATGTCAGAGAAAGTTTTTGCCTATGATCTCTTCTAGGAGTTTTACTGTGTCATATCCTATGTTTAAATCTGTAAGCCACTTTGAGTTTATTTTTGTGCATGGTGTGAGGGTGTGTTCTAATTTCATTGATTTACATGCAGCTGTCCAACTTTCTCAGCACCACTTGCTGAAGAGACTGTCTTTTTCCCATTTTACATTCTTTCCTCCTTTGTCAAAGATTAATTGACCATAGGTGTGTGGGTTTATTTCTGGTTGCTCTATTCTGTTCCATTGATCCATATGTCTGTTTTTGTGCCAATACCACACTGTTTTGATTAATGTAGCTTTGTAGTATTGTCTGAAGTCTGGGAGGGCTATGCCTCCTGCTTTGTTTTTTCTAAGGATTGCTTTGGCAATTCTGGGTCTTTTATAGTTCCACATATATAAATTTTAGGATTGTTTGTATACCTTTTAAATTGTGAATGTAAGTTACCTATATAATATTTCTCACCTCTTCAACAAATGTGGTAGATCATTGCAATTTATCTTGCTTTAAATTTAGGTTGTACTTTAGAGTTCAGTTAATTTCAGAAGAACAAAGAAAACAAGTGTTCTGAGAATCTTTGTTATTTTTTCAGTTAGGTCATGAACAAAACAAATATTTAAACTTTGATTGAACATCTGTTGTGTGTCAGGCACTGGGCTAGGGAGTAGATACAAATAAGTAGATAACATAGCCCCCAACCACTGGAGAGAGATAAATAGGCCACTGCAATGCTGACTGATAAAAGCTATCATAAGAGTAGATGAAATGCCAGTGAGTAGGTATTATCAAATCATATGACTTCTGGAGGCAACAGAGGCCAAAGAGAGTTGTATATGATGAGCAACGTGATCATATGGTTTGAGCATATACCCCTGTTCTATCTTCAGCTTACCTCTTACACTAAGATTTAATACCATTTGAATACAGTTCTTCCTGAATTCTGGACTTTCCAGATGTACAAAAACTAATTTATCTCACAGAATCTTTTTAAAAATTTTATTGGATTTAGTTGATATACAATGTTGCGTTAGTGTCAGGTGTATAGCAAAAGGATTCAGTTATACCTATGCATGTATTCATTCTTTTTCAGATTCTTTTCTCATATAGGTTATCACAGAATATTGAGTAGAGCTCCCTGTGCTATACAGTAGGTCCTTGTTGGTTATCTCTCTTATATATAGTAGTGTGTGTCTGTTAATCCCAAGCTTCTGATTTATCCTTCCCCCACACACACACACATTTCCCGTTTGGTAACCATAAGTTTGTTTTCAATATGTGTAAGTCTGTTTCTGTTTTGTAAATAAGTTCATTTGTATCGTTTAAAACAAATTAGATTCCACATATGAGTGATATCACATGATATTTGTCTTCCTTTGTCTGACTTACTTCACTTAGTATGATCATTTCTAGGTCCATCCATGTTGTTTTAAATGGCATTATTTCATTCTTTTTCATGGCTGAGTGATATTCCATTGTATATATGTACCACATCTTCTTTATCCATTCCTCTCTTGATAGACATTTAGGTTGCTTCCATGTCCTGGCTGTTGTAAATAGTGCTGCAATGAACATTGGGGGTGAGTGTATCTTTTTTAATTACAGTTTTCTCTTGATATATGCCCAGGAGTGGGATTGCTGGATCATATGGTAGTCCTAGTTTTAGTTTATTAAGGAACCTCCATACTGTTCTCCATAGGGGCTGTACCAATTTACATTCCCACCAACAGTGTAGGAGAATTCCCTTTTCTCCATACCCTCTCCAGCATTTGTTGTAGATTTTTTGGATGGCCATTCTGACCAGTGTGAGGTGATACCTCATTATAGTTTTGATTTGCATTTCTCTGATAATTATTAATGTTGAGCATCTTCTCATGTGCTTGAAATGTCTATTTAGATCTTCTGCCAATTTTTTTATTGGATTTTTTTTTTTGACATAGAACTGCATGAGCTGTTTGTATATTTTGGAGATTAATCCCTTGTTGGTTGCTTCGTTTGCAAATATTTTCTCCCATTATCTGGGTTGTCTTTTCATTTTGTTTATGGTTTCCTTTGCTGTGTAGAAGGTTTTAAGTTAAGTCCCATTTGTTTATTTTTGTTTTTATTTTTATTACACTAGGAGGTGGATCAAAAAAGATATTTCTGTGATTTATGTCAAAGAATGTTCTGCCTGTGTTTTCTTCTATGAGTTTTATAGTGTCCAGCCTTACATTTAGGTCTTTGATCCATTTTGAGTTAATTTTTGTATTGTGTTAGAGAGTGTCCTAATTTCATTATTTTACATGTAGCTATCCAGTTTTCTCAGCACCACTTACTGAAAAGACTGCGTTTTCTCCATGGTATATTCTTGCCTCCTTCGTTGTAGATTAATTGACCATAGTTGTGTGGGTGTATTTCTGGGCTTTCTATCCTATTCCATTGATCTATATGTCTGTTTTTGTGCCAGTACCATACTGTTTTGATGACTATAGCTTTGTAGTACAGTCTGAAGTGAGGGAGTCTGATTCCTTCACTTCTGTTTTTCTTTCTCAGGTTTGCTTTGGGTATTTGGGGTCTTTTCTGTTTCCAAACAAATTAAAATTTTTTTTGGTTCTAGTTCTGTGAAAAATGCCGTTGGTAATTTGATAGGGATTGCATTGAATCTGTACATTGCCTCAGATAGTATAGTCATTGACAGCAGTAATTTTTCCAATCCAAGAACAGAGTATGTCTTTCCATCTGTTTGTGTTATCTTTGATTTCTTTCATCAGCGTCATATTGTTTTCAGAGTACAGGTCTTTTGTCTCCTTAGATAGGATTATTCCTAGGTATTTTATTCTTTTTGATGAGATGGTAAATGGGGTTTTTTCCTTAATTTCTCTTTCTTATCTTTCTCTGTTAGTGTATAGGAATGCAAGAGATCTTTGTATATAAATTTTGTATCCTGGAACTTTACTGAATTCATTGATGAACTCGTAGTTTTCTGGTAGCATCTTTAAGATTTTCTATGTATAGTACCATGTCATCTGCAAACAGTGACAATTTTACTTCTTCTTTTCCAATTTGTATTCCTTTTATTTCTTTTTCTGCTTTGATTGCCATGGTTAGAACTTCCAAAACTATGTTGAATAAAAATGGCAACAAAGGATATCCTTGTCTTGTTCCTGATCTCAGAGGGAATGCTTTCATCTTTTCACTGTTGAGAATGATGTTAGCTGTGAGTTTGTCATATATGGCCTTTATTATGTTGAGGTAGGTTCCCTCTATGCCCACTTTCTGGAGAGTTTTTTATCATAAATGGATGTTGAATTTTATCAGAAGCTTTTTCTGCATCTCTTGAGGTGATCATATGGTTTTTATTCTTCAGTTTGTTAATATGGTGTATCACATTGATTGATTTGCGTATATTGAAGAATCCTTGCATCCCTGGGATAAATCCCACTTGATCATGGTGTATGATCCTTTTAATGTGTTGTTGGCTTCTGTTTGCTAGTATTTTGTTGAGGAGTTTTGCATCTATATTCATCAGTGATGTCGGTCTTTAATTTTCTCTTTTTGTAGTAACTTTGTCTGGTTTTGGTATCAGGGTGATGGTGGCCTCATAGAACAAACTTGGGAGTGTTCCTTCTTCTGCAGTTTTTTTAGAAGATTTTCAGAAGGATGGGTGTTAACTCTTCTCTAAAATGTTTGATAGAATTCACTTGTGAAGCCATCTGGTCCTGGACTTCTGTTTGTTGGAAGTTTTTTAATCACAGTTTCAACTTCAGTACTTGTGATTAGTCTGTTCATATTTTCTGATTTTTCCTGGTGCAGTATTGAAATGTATTTTTGTAAGAATTTGTCCATTTCTTCTAGGTTGTCCATTTTATTGGCATATAATTTTTTTGTAGTAGTCTCTGATGATCCTTTGTATTTCTGTGCTGTCAGTTGTAATTTACCCATTTCCATTTCTAACTTTATTGATTTCAGTCCTCTCTTTTTTTCTTTTCTTTTTCTCTTTTTTTCTTGGTGAGTCTGGCTACAGGGTTATCAGTTTTGTTTATACCTCACAAAATCTTTAGAGTAAAATTATATTAATGGTGAAAGCATGTCTATGACATTTATGTTAGAATATTGAAAAAAAAAAGGTATATTTTAAGCAGCATTAAGAGCCTTTCTAGGACATGAATTCCCTTCAGATGCAATTTAAGAGGTTAAGAAACCACTGAGTCTTTGGGATAGAGTGGGGTTCAAATGTCACTCTTGGGAAGGTGTTTTGGAGCTCAGAAGATCTGACTCTGTGCATCTTTTTCTCCAACAACATGTTTAATGATGTCACATTGGTAGCTCAGAATCAGCCACAGTGACAGTATTTACAAATCAGCAAATGTGACAAAGCAGTTTCTTTTTTCCTTTTTTTTCCTCCAGAGTACTGCTTAAGTATGATGTCTGCCTAGTAATGTGGTGCTGGAATAATACTTTATTACAGAAAATTTTTCTACTCTTTTCTGACTAGACAGGTCCACTTTCTGTCCCATTTAGGTGACATTGTTTGGGTGAATCTAATATTGAATATTTTCTTCCTTGTTATGCTTAATAAAATTTTAACAGTTATCCTGGCAAGGGAGCATTTCCAATATGATCATTGTTATATTACTTTTACTTTTATTCACTTTTAAAAATCACAAACGGAATTGTTCCACGAACATTGAGTTAGTTTCAATTATCATTCTGTTAATGTCGAACAGTATAAAGTTAGTGATTGCTGAGCACATCTTTACTAACTCATTCCAAAAGCAGAATAACTTGGCTTTCTTTTGTGGATTCTAACATTTTAAACAATTCAGCCAAATATTAATACTGGATTACTCTATTGGACATGCTCTTTTACATCCAGTCACCAAATGATGACTATTAAAATGTCTGCATAACTTCCTCATGGAGTGGAGCTCATAAATAACACTGTGCCGGCAAACAATTAAGATTGCTATGGACACATAGGATGTTCTTGGCAAAAGAGTTACTGAAGAAGGAACTGATTAGGGGTCTTTTGAGAATTGCATGCTGGCCTGCATTTCATTTCTTATACAAATTAAAAAATAAAATTATGCAAATATTCTTTTGAGTAACTACTGTGCTGTTGTCTGGGAACCACGTTTTTCATTTCTGGTTGGTGAAATGACATCTTGCCAAAAGCAAAAGTAATCTGTGAAGTGGGATTCTGTTCCATCCCCTGTGGACTGCTAAAATATCATGTCTGCCACGCTGAGAGGCTTTGTGGTGGTAAAGTGGTAGCGGCATGATGGTGGGGGGGCTTGTATGTGCAACTGCCAACATGAACATTTTTTGAAAATCTGCCAGGCCCTGGGAATCCCATTTAAATAACCTTAGGTTGATGTTTAAACAGTGATATCAATTCTTTTATGACTTTTCTCTGGTCTACTGAAAATCTGAGAGTAATATAACACAAAACTATATCTTCTAAGTTTAAGAAAACCTCTGTTACTTATAGACCATATATACCAAAGTCAAGAATAATAATACAACTATAGTACTTCTTGTTTCTGTGCTAGAAATAATTACATATGATTGAAAGGATTTATTCTCCTGAATCTTACACTAATTCAATGTGAAAATTCCAAGTTAAAATTTGGTCATGCCATATCATTTTAAGAAGTCTTTCAGCATTAACTCTTAACTTTCATACATCCATGTGTGTGGTAAATTGCAACACTATCTAGGTCAACTATTCCCCGACTCTTGCAAATAATCAAAGATATATTGGGGACTTTTAAAAAATTAGAGGTTGCCTAATCCCTCTAAGAAAACTTTCATTCAGAGTGCTATAGACTGAATGTTTGTGACTCCCCTGAAGAAAACTACTTTGTTGAACCCTAATCCCCAGTGTGCTGGTATTTAGAGGTGAAGCCTTTGGGAGGTGATTAGGTCATGAGGGCAGAACCCTTATAAAGATACCACAGAGAGCTCCATTTCCCATTCTGCAAGGGGAGGATACAGAGGAGACAGCTGCCTAGGAACCACTGAATGGGTTGGTGACTTGATTTTGGACTTTCCAGCCTCCAGAACTAAGAACTAAATGCTTGTTGTTTAAACCACTGAGTTTATAGTATGTTTGCTATAGAAGCTGGAATTGAGTAGGCGATAGATGTGCGGGATATGGAAAAAGGGAGTGGGTTGGGGGTTGGGTAGAACAGGGCTGCAGGTAATATGGGGTGTATATGTGTGCACTGCTTACAAGCTTGCATGTATGTTGTATAACACTCTCCAGATGGTGTGGGGAAATAGAAATCTAAATTACTTCTTTGGCACTCTACATATGGAAATCTGACTACAAAATATTAACAGGTTGTTTGCCTGCAGGAGAAGATCAGGAATGAGAACAGAGTATAGTTTCTATCCTTTCTATTTTCATATGAGAACACTGCAGGCATCCTGGAAAATATGAAGAGAAACATCAAACATTTAAATAATAAAAGCTGCATACCTAGATTTTTTAGGGTGCCTTTTGGGAAGACGTAAGGAAGGAAGGTGTGGGCAGCCTCTGGAACTGTATGTTGAACAATATCCAGTGATTTATGTTTAAGGCATGTTTTTTCTTCTTTTTCTAACTGTAAAAGAAACTCTTATTTTTTAAGAAAAAGCAGGACATTTTCCTAGGTTCAAATTATTTCCTTTGAAATGTTTATTTATCAATGCAGTGGTTTTAACAAATATCCACAAATGCTTGATACTCCTCCCTAAGGAGGTGGAGTTTAACTCACCTCCCCTTGAGTGTGGGCAGCACTTAGCGATTCTGTCCTAACAAATAGAAGATGGAAAGGGGAAAAGAATAACTTTACTGTGAAGGAACCTGTTATATACCACTTACCCAAGTGGTGAAGATGAACATCACCAGTAATAATTCATGTCAGTATCACATACTCCCTGATATGATACAGTGAGAGCACTTCACCTCTGGGGTGTTCTTCCCTGAAATACATATAAGCCCAGTCTAACCAGGAGAAAACATGTGACAAACCCAAGTTGATAGATACTCTACACCAGCAGTCCCCAACCTTTTTGGCACCAGGGACCGTTTTCGTGGAATACAATTTTTCCGAGGACCGGGCCGTGGGGGAATGGTTTTGGGATGATTCAAGCACATTATATTCACTGTGTACTTTATTTCTATTATCATTACATCAGCTCCACCTCAGATCATCAGACATTAGATCCCGAGATTGGGGATCCCTGCTCTATACAATACTTGACCACTTTTCATCCAAAATATTAAAGCCATTAGAAACAAAGAAAAACTGTCACAGCATGGAGAGAAGGAGACATGGGGACCAAATGGTGATGGTGTATCTTAGATTGGATCCTGAAACAGAAAAAGGACATTATTGGAAAAACCGTTGAAATCTGAATAAAGCCTATTGTTAAAAAAAACTAAAAACTAAAATACCATATCAACCCCCAGTAAAAAAGTAACATATGCTGTCACTTTTAAAAGATAGGAAGATACTTAGAAAAACGTTTGAATAACTCTTATAATAATTATTCATTTATAACTACTTTTAATATTTTGGTGATTTCTCTCACAAAGAAAAAATATATTTTTCATAGTGAAGATCATAATAAGTATGAAATGTTGAATCCTCTTTGGCAGTTCACATATAACAAACATTTTGTCCTTTATCCAAACTTATAAATAATATATATAATTTTAACCACTTTAAATTACTTACACATTAGAACTTAAATACCATAATTATTTAGCCTTATGAATTTCTGTTCTTTATTTATCATTGCCAGTGTATTTTGTTTTATGTGGGGGTTTTATGCCTCTTATATTAAGAATTTTTAGAAGTTGTTTTCTAAAATAGAGATTTTCTTAATTCAGCCAATATTTCACTTCTTCTATGTTACAGATATATTTAATAGAAACAGTTGTGATTTTTGTATTACTCATCTTTGAACCGTTAAGTATATTTGCCAATAATCGGAGTAGGTGGATCTCTTTCCACCATTCACTAACATACTAATAGAATTCTCTTTCCAGATTACATTGAAAGGGGAATTGAGGTACAGATTAACTGAGATTAAGTTCTATTGTTTAGCAGGCCTTTATCCAGTTAGATATGTTGAACTAAATACACTCTTTCATTTCCTTTATTTCTCTGACAGAATTTAAAATATACTTCTATACATTCTGAATCCATCTCTAATTCATTATGTAGTACAGGCTATAAAATGCTAAACTATAATTTGGTGAATTATAACAGGCATTCACCCGCAGGGGCAAAGAATAAGAGTAGATATCTGAAATTTACTATATTACTCTCTTTTTTGTGTTTTCCCTTAAGCAGTGTCTTTAAAAAGATTAATTTGCCTTGCAGTCACATACTGCCTCTAATTTTGATGTGTTTAGTTTCATTTAAATGATTGTCATATAATTGGGGCATTATTGAAGTGATAGAATCTAAAAGTTTGCCAGATAATTAGACAATATCCTTGAACAAGAAACATGCACAAACGCCTTGATCTATAGAGAATTTTTCTGAAACAAGGGGCAGGTATATAAAACAAGGTGTCAAAAGTCCAGAAGGAAAATACGTGGATGACACACCTCATTATAAACAGCTATGTTTGGAGAAGGTGGGGGCGAGGGTGAGGTAATGGCACATTTGCCAGTAAATTCCCTGGATCTCTACTGTGATATCATCTCTGATACTTGAAGTAGAATATCAACTTTTTGACACAGGAAGTGGTTCAATATTGAAGTGAGGAAAGACTCCATGTAGTAAGATGTGAGGTAGGGATCTAAATTAATTGTTCTCCAGACGGCTACCTAATGTTCCATTATCAGTTATTAAATAATATTTCCCCCCATTGAGTTGATATACAATATTTATCAATTAGTAAATTCCTGTATGTATTGGGATCTGCTTCTGGACTCTGCAGGCTGTCTTTTATGCACCAGCACCATGCTGAGTCTGTACTTTATACTTTCATGTATAAAGTACTTTTTTCAAAAGTTTTATATTTTCTTGCATTTTAATATTTTTTCTCATAGAATTTAAAATCACTTAGTTTCTCCCAAAATATATTTTTTATATCTTTATTTTGATTGTATAAATTTGGAGGATAATTTGAGACAATTCATGTTTTATATACAGAAACCTGGTTCATGTTAGGTTCTTTTTATGTCCTCTAATAGCATTTTAGTGTTTCTTCATAGAGATATTGCATGTTTCTTGGTTAAGTGTGTTTAAGATTATTCTATTCTTTTAGTTTCCATAGTAGAAGAGATTTTCTTTGAATTCATCTTCTAAGTGGTTATTGTGGGTATAGAAATGACAGAGCTAGATCACATTGATTAAAACTTTTAAATTTAAAAATTTAGCCACATGCTGTTTAAAAAATATACATATGATACGAAGAGTTTGAAATTAAATACTAATAATTATGAAATTGTAAAATTAATTAAATCCAAACAAGACTTTAAGGCAAAAAAACCCTTCATTATTCAACACCAAGGATGACTTTTTTTCCATACATTTCATAAAGATGTAATATACTGCCAGGTTTCATTGATGTATGATTAAAATAATAAGTCCTAACTTTGAAATGTTAAGTGATATATATGAACTGCTAAAGTCCAGGCTGAATCCAGGATAGCTTTTCTAAGCATTCTACTTGCCTGGTAATTAATGCTGGGACAATTGCAAAGGCCTGTATATAGACCTCTCCAATCATCTACCATCTTCTAAATTCTCACCCCTATGTTGTTCTACAGTTCTCAGCTCTACACAACCCTGGATTCCTTCATTCCCCTCCCATACCCATTTCCCAAGCTATCTGTAATCTGCTCTGTGGCCTCCAAACTAGTTTGCTTCCTAAAATATTTATTTGTCTTCTCATTTGCCTCTTTGCCATCTCTCCCAGCATGTGTTATCAGGCTTGATGCCATGTAAACTGAAGGTCATGTGGTTTTGGCAGTATCTGTGGGGGTGACTTTGATTGGCAGCATTTAGTGAGTGACTATAAACTGCACAGTCCTTTATTTTATTTATTTATTTTTAATTCTTTTTTATTTTTAAAATTATTTTTCAAGTTCTTTTCCCATTTAGGTTGTTACATAATGTTAAGCAGAGTTCCCTGTGCTATACAGTAGGTCCTTGTTGGTTTTTCATTTAAAATATAGCAGTGTGTACATGTCAACCCCAAACTCCCAAACTATCCCTTCCCCCCACCCTTCCCCCCTGGATGCCCCATGGTCCTTTATTGGAGGAGGGGACTCTGGAAAGGTCTTAGAAATGCATTTCAGTTCTCTGTGCTGTGCTGGCCTTCTTCATGGGTCTCTGATGTGTGTTGCATCAGGAGGACTGGTATTGGTGCCATGGTCATGATGATGAGAGGCATCTCACAGTTGTACTGCCACCACTACTAATTCTTGGGGTCAGCTACTTCAGTTCACCTTAAAGTGGCTTTTTTCTTCAAGGTCAGGATGCCCATGAGAAGGGTTTCTGTTGTTTTCATAGCTCCAGGGAAAATTGCACTGCTCTCTGAAGGGCTAGACCCTGAACTCGGTCCCTGGATAATAGGGACAAACATTCTCCTCCCTTATCTTTTAAGGGCACTTCCATTCCAGATGTTTTTCAGTCTAATCAGTTCTTGATTGTGGTGACCTCCGTTCATCAGAAATATGTTCATAGCTTTGAACTTTGAAGGCCCATGTCTCAGTCTCTCTCCTCCAAGCAAGCTACTCCACTGTTATATCAGGTCCTTGACAATTCAGATAGGTTTTTCTGTATTCTACTGAAGAGGAGGTGGGGGTGGGTTCTTCCTTTATATTTGGAGAATTAAATGGATCCATTCTATTTGTTTTGGCTAGAACAAAATATAATCTACCTTAAATTCTATTTTTATCATAAGAGAAAAAATAAACTACTATTATAACCTTTAATAATAGTAGTTTATCTGGTTTCAAAATTTAACATGTAATTTTCCTTAGTGACCCAGTGTTGCATGCAGATGAAGAAACTATTTTAGCATAAAAATCAAACTGAAAAGTATTTGCCATCCTTTTTACAAGTTGTGTGTGCTGTAAGAATAGTGTTAGATAATACAATGCTGATTCACTTATAATGTCAAATCTAAATTTCTCAAACTGATTCAGGAATTAGTTATATTTCCTAATGTAATACGTAAAGGTATCTGCTCATGCAGACTGTTAGGGCTTTTTAGGCCTTCTATTTATTCGAGTTATGCGCTTGTATGGCATCATTTTATGTAGTTTTCTTCCCTTTTTTTATCTTTCTCTTCTTTTTTCTCCTGTTTTTTCTTTGCGTACTTGTTCCTTCTCTTTCACCAACTCCCCCAAACCTCCTCTTTCTCTCTTCCTCCTCTTTTCTTTGTCCCTCTATCCTTTCCCTCCCCCACCCCCTTCTTTACTAATCAGTTATTATTTTACTCTGTTCTATTTCATCTTCACTTACTTTCTTCTTCATGCATTCTCCACTTCTTTCTGATCTTTCTCTTCTTTCTCACCTTTTCTTTCATTCTAAACCCTAGAATTTATTTTTTGTACAGTCTATTTTTGAAAGGTAGGAGTAACTCAATACACAGGTAAAAATTAAATTAATTTTAATGTTACAGAAAATCTTAAATGAGCCTGAATATTAGAAGTATGTTTCAAAGAATATGTTTTATTTAAAAGATTATCTGCATATCCTGAAAAATATATAGACTCATATTGATTACATATATAAATTTAATTCTGCTTGGATGGGGCATTTACTTTCTTCAAAACACCATGGAAATACAAAGTACAAATCAAAGAAAACAAAAGAGTAATCGTCCTTTAATAATACAGTTTATCATCTAGTGGGGATGGATTTATACAAATGTATCCAGATGGTCAAAGTATTGTCTAGACTCTCAATGTATTTTATTCTGTATTTATGTATTCTACATTTTGTTCCAGAAAAAAATATTAAGAAAATATGGCTCATGTACATCATCATCATCATCACTCTATCATAATCATTATCATAATCTGTGCAAAAAGAAAGGCTGTTTCTTGCAGCTCCCCTTGCCCTAGCCCATTGTCTATACATACTAAATAATTATTTACCAAAGAGTGTTCACTTGCTATATGAACCATCAAGCCTGGGTGAAGATTTGGTTGCATCATTCCAGCTCAGAGTCTTTCAACATAGTCTTTCCACCTTGTGCAGGTAAAGGACAAAACTTAGGGCTTCCTCTGGCTAGAGATTTGATTCTTTGTTACTTTAGAATTAAGAAGAAATGTATTTTATTAATCTGCATACATAACTCATTTTATCTCTCTCCCCCCCACACGCTCACAAATGTATAAATATATGTTTATAAGACATGTATATTTGTCTGTAAGCTCATTGTGAGCACTTCCCAGTTTTTTCCCCTTTGATATGCAGAATTTGAGTTAAATCTCTGAATAAAGAAAGTCCCCTTTAAATTTATCTGTGAGGCACAGTTAACTGCCAGGTCTGCTGGTAAACAGCACCATTCTCCCTGCAGATGGAAGCACTTTCAGTGTCAAACAGGTCACCTTTCTTCGGGGACCAGCAGAAGCGAAGGCAGAGCCTACAGATGGTACCTCATCAAAGCTCTCAGCATTTAATTAGAGCAGTCGCCCAACAATATCGCCCTGATTTTCCCATGTCTACACTGGGCATCAACTCACATTTAAAATGTTTTGTACATTTAAGAAAAGGAAGCTTGAGTACACTAACTACAAAGTCCATTCCATTTTGAAACTTCTATCTTTTTATAAAGCTGTGAATAATTAAATACATGAAATGAGTAATAAAATTAATTGGCTGAGGAAAAAAGTAGCTTGCTTTCTCATTTTGGCTTCTGTGACACAATTAAAGGTCACAATTGAGAGTTTATTGCCCAGATGGCTATTATCAACTACCCATTAGCATATGTGGTCATAGTTGAACTGAATGGAGGGCGAAAGAAGGTCTAGTTATGACACAGTAATCCTTTTAGTTTGTTCTTAAAGGATATCCATTCACTGAGGAATCCTAATGTTGTCTATGAAGAGTGAGCCAGATGTATGCCTGTGTCATCCAGTGCTATCAAAATGTGCAAAAACTGGGTTTGGTTTTGTTTTCTACTCACAAAAAACTAACAGGCCTATGATCAGGGTAATTATGCATGGTTAGCCTTAGAAGGAAGTCGTGATTAAATCATCATTGTTCTCCTATATCAATTCATGATTACTTTTTCCTACTGTCATGTTTTCACTCATCCCTCTTTGGGCTTTTATTTATCACACCAATGCAAACATTCTTTCATGATGTCCATTGCCTCTTTTTTCTCTTTCACTATTGACAGTTCTCACTGCTATCACTCCCAATTTTCCTCATAGCAGAAGCTTTTTTATGATTATAAAATTCATCTACTGTTATTCCTCCTGTGAGAGGTTTTCATGGGTTCTGAGAAATCAAGCACACTGAAGACAATCAAGTAATGGTGAGAGGAGAAAGAAAAAGCCACCTGGTTTATCTAAATGACCTTGTTTTCCTTTAGAAGCTGGGGAGGCAGGGTAGAAGGAGGCCTAGAAAAAGAGACTGTTGAATACTAATGAAAAGTGTGATTTAGGGGAAATTATTTAATTCATTTGAGTAAATGTCCCTGGCATGGAATGAACATAATAATGCTTAATTTGCAGAGTTATTGAGGTTAACTGAGATGCCACATACAAAGTGTCTGTCATAGTATACAGACATTTCCAAACCAGCTACTTATATTTTTTGCCTATGTTTTACTAGCCTTTAAGGGCATCATCTAATTCAAATAATATCTGAGTAAAAACTGAAATAAGAATCTTGTTGTATGTAACGTAAAATGTTATTATAGATATGGACGTACCCTGAGGGTAGAAAGAGTTCGTTACACCGTATACAGTACAGGATGCTGCATGTGGTAGGTGCTAAGTCAGTATTTGTTAAACTGAATTAGTTATTTGTATTATCTATCCATTCAGGAAAATAAAAAAGTATGTAGCATATACAGAACAGAGACCAGTAAGTCTTTCTCAATACTTACTTAAACAGAAATTATTCATTCTTATATACTTACTTTATACTAAAAAAAAATCCAACTAATACAATTGTTTGGTTTTAAATATGGTGTCCAATTACTTTGTAAAAAGGAATTGAGCATCTTAAGTATACATTATATATGTAATCAATTAATGGAAGTGTAGGTGTTCACCAGACTGTCTCTCAAACTTTGATTAATATACTAATTAAAAGAATCTACAAAAGTTTACATTGCCTTTCTCACAGGCCTTGATTTTAAGTTATTATATAATACTGGTGAATGCACAATGTTTTCATACTACAAAATTAAGTATTACACAGTTTTATTAAAAGTGAACATGGACATTTCCTCTTATTTTGAATAGTACTTAAGTCAGCAATTTTCCAATTGGCAGGTTAAAATATTTTATTAAAAATTAATACATTATTAATGCAATTTCAGTAAAAATTCTAACAAGTTGTTTCGTGGATATTTAAAGACTGATTCTAAAGTTTGTATGGAAAAGCAAAAGACCCAAAATAGCCAATTCAATACTGAAAGAGAACAAAGTCAGAGGACTAACACTACCCGATTTCAAGATTTAGTAATAAGGGTACAGTAATCAAGACAGTGTGGTAACGATGAGCGAATAGGCACATCGATCGACAGAATAGAAAAGAGAGCTCAGAAATAGACCCTTATAAGTATAGTCAAGTAATCTTTGACGAAGAAGCAAAGGGAATATAATAGAGATAATATTGTCTTTTCAACAGATGGTCTGGAACAACTGGACATCTACACCAAACAAAATTAATCTTGGACACAGACCTATACACATCACAAAAATGAGCTCAAAGTGCAACATAGACATAAAGCTAAAATGCAAAACTATAAAACTTACAGAAGATAACATAGGAGAAATTTAGATACCTTAGGTACTGCAATGATTTTTAGATATAGTACCAAAGGCATGATCCATGGAAGAAAGAATTGATAAGCTGGACTTCTTAATATTACAAACTTCTGCTCTGAGAAAGACACTGTCAAGAGAATGAGAAGACAAGCCACAGATGGAGGAAAAATACTTGTGAAGAATATATCTGATAAAGTACCTTTATCCAAAATATACAAAAAAATTCTTAAAACTCAACAATAAGAAATTGAGCAACCCAATTATAAAATGGACAAAAGACCTGAATGGGCCTATCACTAAGGCAGATCAATAGAAGACACATAGGCACATGGAAATGTGCTTCATATCATATGTTATTAGATTCAAACAACAAATTAAAACAACAGAAGCATACTACACGCCTCTTTGTATGGTCAAAATCCAGAACACTGACAGCACCAAAATAGTGGCAAGGATGTGGAATATTAGAAACTCTTATTCGTTGCTGCTGAAAATGCACACTGATATATCTACTTTAGAAGGCAGGTCAGCATTTTCTTACAAAACTAAACATACTCTTACCATATGATCCAGCAAGTTCCTTGATATTTACCCAAAAGAGGTAAAAAGTATGTCCATACAAGAACCTGCAGACAGATGTTTAAAGCAGCTTTATTCATAATTGTCAAAACTTGGACAACCAATATGTCCTTCAGTGGATTAATTCATAAATAAACTGTGATATATCCAGAAAATGAATACTATTCAGCACTAAGAAGAAATGAGCTGTTATGCCATGAAAAAACCTGGAAGAACCTTAAGTGCATATTTCTAAGTGAGAGAATCTAATCTGGGAATCCTACATACTGTGGGATTCTAATTATATGACATTCTGGAAAAGGCAGAACTATGGAGACAGTAAAATAAAAAAAAAAAAGGAAAAAGAAAAGTCATTGTTTGCCAGGTGTTAGTGGGGAGGAAGGGATAAATAGGTAGAGCACAGAATTTTTAGGTCAGTGAAATAATTCTCTGTGATACTTAATGATGGATAGATGTACATTTTATGGGTTTTAACAAATATATAACAACGCCAGGAGTGAGCCCTAATGTAAACTATGGACTTTGGATGACAGTGACGTCTCAGTGTAGGTTCATGGATGATAACAAATGTTATTACCACCCTAGTGATGAAGTTTGATAATGGAGGAAATTGTGTGTTGGGGAGAGGGGAAGGATTGCAGGATTATATGGTAACTCTATTTTTAGTTTTTTAAGGAATCTCCATACTGCTCTCCATAGCGGCTGTACCAATTTACATTCCTACCAACAGTGTAGGAGAGTTCCTTTTTCTCCACACCCTCTTCAGGATTTATTATTTGTAGACTTTTTGATGGTGGCCATTCTGACGGGTGATACCTTATTGTAGTTTTGATTTGCATTTCTGTAATAATTAGTACGTTGAGCATCTTTTCAAGTGCATTTTGACCATATGTATGTTTTCTTTGGGTAAATCACTATTTAGATTTTCTGCCCATTTTTGATTGGATTGTTTATCTTTTTGGTATTGAGCTGTATGAGCTGTTTGCATATTTTGGAAATTAATCCCTTGTCAGTCGCATTGTTTGGAAATACTTTCTTCCATTCTGTGGGTTGGCTTTTCATTGTGTTTATGGTTTCCTTTGCTGTGCAGAAGCTTTTAAGTTTAATTAGGTATCATTTATTTATTATTGTTTTTATTTTCATCACTTTAGGAGATGGATCCAAAAAGATATTGCTTCTATTTATGTCAGTAGTGTTCTGCCTATGTTTTCTTCTAGGAGCTTTAGAGTATCCAGTCTTACATTTAGGTTTTTAATCCATTTCGACTTCTTTCTTTCTTTCTCTCTTTTTATATATGATGTTAGAGAATGCTCTGATTTCATTCTTTTACATGTAGCTGTCAGTTTTCCCAGCACCACTTATTGAAGAGACTGTCTTTTCTTCATTGTATGTTCTTACCTCTTTTGTCGTAGATTAATTGATCATAAGTGCATGGGTTTATTTCTGGGCTTTCTATCCTTTTCCATTGATCTATATGTCTGTTTTTGTGCCAGTACCATACTGTTTTGATGATTGTAGCTTGGTAGTATAGTCTGAAGTCAGGGAGCCTGATTCCTCCAGCTCCGTTTTTCTTTCTCAAGATTGCTTTAGCTATTCAGAGTCTTTTGTGTTCCATACGAATTTTAAAATTTTTGTTCTAGTTCTGTGAAAAATGGCATTGGTAATTTGATAGGGATTGCATTGAATCTGTAGATTGCCTTGGGTAGTATAGTCATTTACACAATGTTGATTCTTCCAATCCAAGAACATGGTATCTTTCCATCTATTTGTGTCGTCTTTGTTTCTTTTATCAGCATCTTGTAGTTTTTGAAGTACTGGTCTTTTGCGTCCTTAGGTAGATTTATTCCTAGGTATATTATTCTTTTTGATGAGATGGTAAATGGGAGTTCCTTAATTTCTCTTTCTGATCTTTTGTTGTTAGTGTATAGGAATGCAACCGATTTCTGTGTATTAATTTTGTATCCTGCAACTTTATCAAATTCATTGATAAGCTCTAGTAGTTTTCTGGTAGTGTCTTAAGGATTTTCTGTGTATAGAATCATGTGATCAGGAAACAGGGACAGTTTTACTTCTTTTCCAATTTGGATTCCTTTTATTTCTTTTTTTTAAATTAAATTTTATTTTTTATACAGCAGGTTCTTATTAGTTATCTATTTTATACATATTAGTGTATATATGTCAATCAAAATCTCCCAATTCATCTTTTTCTTTTATGATTGCCATTGCTAGGACTCCTAAAACTATGTTGAATGAAAGCAGTGACAGTGGACATCCTTGCCATGTTCCTGATTTTAAAGGAAATGATTTCAGCTTTTCACTGTTATGATGTGAGCTGTGGGTTTGTTATATACGGTCTTTATTATGTTGAGGTAGTTCTCTGTATGCCCAGCATGTATTCTCATTTTAAATAGAGAAAAATACATATTTTAAAAATCTTCCAATATATGGCTACTGAGGAAACAGGCACTGTTAACATTCTGGTGAATTCTGTTCCTTGCTTGACTCCTGTCATCTGACTTCAATGCCTATTTCCCATGCTGAGATGTAGAAGATGGTTACGCAAATCTGGTGTCCAATCAGCTTTCCAATCAATTGCTTTCCATTTTGTACACCCTGCAATTATATGGGTGGTTTTCTTGGAACTCCATCACACCCCTTTAACTTGGGCACCTGTGGAAGAATCTCAATGTGATCCTACTACACTTTCTATCAGTTGGGGACCTTTGATTTCTACCTTTGTTCCTCTCCAACCCTTTCTCACCAGCTTCCTTTGGGAATAGAGAAAAGGCTAAGTGGCAGCTAGTGGCATTTGAGCCAGTTTTGAGTGGTCTGCCCCCAATTTTGGCAGTTCAGTTTGGAATGTTGGCTTCTTGGCATCTAATTGCCCTGTGCTTTGAGTCACAGTCAAAATTATAAGGTATAGGGTGAAAACCTCCTCAACATTCTAAGACAAGGTAATTCCAACACTACAAGATGAAAGTCTGATTAATTGATTTAGCTTAATTAATCATATAGCTTGAATTAATCATATAAAATATGATTGAATTATATTTTTTTCTCTACCTCCCATTCATTTTCTTCATACTTCAGAGAGGTCGTTGTTGTCATCATGTATTATTTCCTTATTAACTTTTTAAAGAATAGGCTAAATATGAGCCTTCTCTCAAGTTACCATATTTATATCAGTTTTTGGAATTAGTTTTGTTTTTAACTGTTTTCAAAAACCTTTTCATTATAGAACTCATTATTGGGCTTCCCTGGTGGTGCAGTAGTTAAGAATACACCTGCCAGTGCAGGAGACATGGGTTCAAGCCCTGGTCTGGGAAGATCCCACATGCCACGGAGCAACTAAGCCCCTGTGCCACAACTACTGCGCCCGCACTCCAGAGCCTGTGAGTCACAACTACTGAAGCCCACAGGCCTAGAGCCCGTGGTCTGCAACAAAAGAAGCCAGTGCAAGGAGAAGCCCGTGCACTGCAACAAAGAGCAACCCCTCCTCGACATAACTAGAAAAAGCCCGTGCACAGCAATGAAGACCCAACACAGCCAAAAATAAATAAATAAAATTATTAAAAAAGAACTCGTTCATGGAAGTGTCTTATAGCTCTTCCCTCCCTCCCTCCCTTCCTTCATTCTTTTCTTTTTCTCTTTCTTAATATTTTTACTTTCCTTCCATAGAAAGGAAAGTCACCTTTTCTAACAAATCCTTGGTTATAGAAGGAAGGTCACCTGATTTCCTGCTATTGATTTTCATCAAAAAATGATAGCAAAGTTGTTACTGCATCCTCCTCTTCCATAGAGATCCTTTGGATACTGATTTCAATATCTGGTACAAGGGAATGAGAAGGTCCCTGATAACCCTCATGGTTTATGTAGTACTGAATAAACTCATTCATTCTTTTCTATTCATTCAAAATATTCTTCCTGAGTGTTGACTAATTACCAAATAGAGAATTCTCTTTGCTGACAAGGAACATGCAGTACATTAGACGTAGATCTAGTAAAAAATCAAAATCACTGCTATTATTTTAGATTCCAAAACTCATTCTTACTGCTTGATTTGTTTTCCAGTTACATAATAATGAAGCAATAAGAGAGTGTAATCCTCTCTCAATAAATTAATTTAATAATTTGTTATTTCCAGTGCTCTTCCAAAGAAAGTTCAGGCAGAAAAAACAAAGTGTGGATAATTTTTTAAGTTATTTCATCATTTGAATTTTTATATTTTTCTTTGTATGTCCAAATGCTGCTTCTGTAATTAGTGAACGTTTTATGAGAAAATTCAAAAATAAATTGTGCAAAAAATCCCCCACTATCCACACAGGTACTGGCTGGCTTGAACTCAATTTTAATACCATCTGGGAAAATGAGGTGAGGGACAAAAAGAAAAAAAAAAAAAGAAAGCTTTTTCTTTTTTACCTTCTGAGCAGCATGAGAGAGGATTTAGGTCAGTATGTAAATGTTTGTGTACGTGACGAGAAAACACTATAAGCTGGTTGAGAATGTTCAGTCACATTATAGACAGATAATTATTATTATTATCATATGATATAAGAACATTGTATGGAAGAGGGAAGATTTGAGGATTTTAGATGTTATTTATTTCTTCTATGCAATTTAGTAGCATCCTAGCAGTCATCTTGTGAAGAATAAAAATCGTTTTTCCTCTTAGAAATTCTTTTCGAAATATTTCCTTTTATTCAGTCACCAGATGCTAAATAGGGCCATAACTTGATTCCCCATCTCCTAATTCTCCTTTTATCTGCTAGTGTATTCAGTAATTCATTATAGGTGACTAATTCTAAGAAGCACAAGTTCCAAGTATTCTCCTACTAACAAAAACAGAAATCAGTGGATACATCTTTCAATTTTTCTCCAAGTGTCCTAATGAATAATTTGTATAGAACATAATGTTTGTGTTGTTTGGCAGACGGTGCTGAAAAATAGGTGCTTGATTCTCTCCTTGAGTGCTTGTCCCAGGTATCCTTAGCAGGGAAGCACATAGAGCTCTGTTAGTCTGGGAATTTTCGTCTCTAATAGGCTTATACCTAGCACAATCTTGAAGCAAATTTTATGCAAATCAAACAGAATTAATGAACACATGCACACCCTTTTGGAGAATGTGCGTAATGCTCAGTGAAGGGTAGTGGAAAAAGTCATCAGTCTTTCTTGGTAGATGAAGTAATTGTCTTGAACTTCAGATAGTTTTTAGAGCTGCTGCTGTGCCTTTGAGTTCTCTTGTTCTGAGTATGGCTCAGGCATACACTCTAACTGTATTTTAGGTTGTTGCTAAAATAAAGACTATCTCGAAAGTCTCTAGCGGTCTCTGATTCTTCTAGGCTTATTTAAGTCGTCCTCATATGTTGTTTTGCCCACACATTAAAAACATTGATCTCAGACTATAAAAAATTTCACGTTTTTCTCCCCTATGGAGTATAATCTACTTGAGAAAAAGAAGGTGCAGTATGTTATAATTCTTGGTGACACCAGGTCTAGAACATAGAAGACACTCAATAAATGTTTGGTAAATAAAGATACGAATGCTACCTTGATATCTACTTCCTAATTAAATCCACAGCTACTTTTGAGATATTCTTATAAAAATAATCTAGTAATGGTTTAGGAAATCAACTCTTTAACATATACTCTATTTTGACCCTCACTTACCTACACAGTTTTTTCCAATATTGATCTTTATAAATTATTTTAAAAGTCACATAGCATTTATTCCTTGGTCCATATTTTTTTTGGTAACTTTGGCCAAGAACACATTTCTCTTATAATTTCATAGTATACCAGAAGATTTTCCACATTGCTCCTACAGTGGGACCACCAGGTTCTATTTTAGCACTGGGCGAAAAGAGTGTCCTTTTCTTCTAATAGTTATTTGATTGTTCAATCCCCATAAATAAAAGCTGTCCACACAGTGTACTTTAAATTCATCATCATATGAGATTTAAAATACTCATTTGCATTTACATATCAGTTGGACATATTCTATACACTAAACTTCTCTGGTTCTATTATATTCTTCATATACAAGGTTTGATATCCAGGCGGTAAATTATGTAAACCAAATTCTATAGTGTACATCAGTTGCCATGATAGAATAAGGCCTAAGGGAATTATTCAGTTGAGAACTGTAATTAGCACATCAACAATGTCTTTCATAATTTTGAAAAGATTACTTGCAGAATAAAAATCGTTTAGGTTTTTTACTTATCCCAAGAATGCTTCTAAGTACTATACTTTTATTAATTCAGTCAACCCTCCCAACACTCGTATGAGGGCGTTAGTATTATTCATATTAGAGGGAAATAAAACACCAAGGTATTAATTTCCCTGTCAAAGTTTCCAAAATATAGAAAGCATCATAGCAGGACTTTTGGACCCGCCAGCTGTTCTCCAGAATGAAGTCTCAGGGCCACACAGTGGTGTCATTCTCAGAAGTTAAGCAGTACACAACCTGCACATCTGTACTTAAACATCCGGAGTGCTTTTAACCACTCTGCTATATTGGCTCTCAGGTGAAATAGGCTGGCAAATATTTTTCCAGAAGAAAATTAAGACATATCTATGTATTTGTAACTATATGAATATATCAGTTGAATTATACCAAAATGCAGCATTTTTTCAAAGTGCCCAACGCTAACTCTACGAAAATAAAAAGCGATTATCTCAATAACATTTTCTCTAACTGCATCCAGGTTAATTTTTAGGGGAAAAAGAGAATTTTTTGTGGCCTATGGGATAGTGGGTAATCTTTCAATGATTATGCCCTCAAATCAGGAAATGTGATACAGCTATAGGTGACAGAACCAAAATAGGATCATCTTTTTAAATGATTCTCTCTAACCATCCTAAGACAGAAAATGCATACAGAACCATACCTTCTGGATGATGACTTCCGTGCTTTCATGGCCAGGTGCAGGGCCAGATGCTGGTTTGGTTCTAGCTAGACAGGTCATGTTATTAGGCAACATGAATGTGCTGAGTGACGCATGGCAGCTCCCGCCGCCCACCACCCCCTGCCCCCGCCCAGAGCAGTGCAGGTTGGTCCTGTGACTGCAAATCACTTTGCAAAATTGACCTCATAGAAGACTTGAGTAAAATGTCCACGCACATAGGGAAAACACTATTTTCAAAACATATGCCTTGATGTCATTTGAGCTGATGATCTATAATTAGCAAGATAAGTCTTAGTTCTAATAAAACATTAAAAATATCCTAATTCTTAATGAACCTGTAATGCTTTGTACTTTGTACCTATATGAAACTTTGTGGAAAAGGAGTGTATTTTGTTCCTAAAATAATTCTGCTAAGCCAGTGAAATCAAAGGTCAGCTCAATTTTATATTTTAAAAGGTCTTTAAAATTTTATCTATGATGATTTTTTTTTGGTTCAACATCATTAATAAAATGTCTTTTAACTTTATCATGTAGACATTGTTTTCCAAATTGACCTACTGTCTCAAAATATCCGTGATTGTTATAACTATGTAAAACAAATAAGTTTTTTTTTAAATACCTGCTGTTTACTCAAGCCACATTTAAGTAATACACAGTAGTAGAAAGACATGCATGTGATACTTTGTTTGAATAATAATGCATCCTGATCTGTTAGGGCAGTACACATTTTAGCGTGTGTTTTAATTTGGAAAATGTGTATTATCTTCAGGATGTGATTTTTGTTGGTAGGCTCAGTGAGGACGTTTTTCTAATCTTTTGCAAATATGAGCTCACTGAAAATCGGTGTTAGCTTAAATAGTACTTTAGATTGAAATGAGAAGCTGAATACGAAGGTAGCTCCTTGTGAAACTGATAATAATAAGTTTTAGTACTAGAATAAATAATAACTGCAGGAAATCACAGACTTCATTTCTGTAATCCTGGGAAAACCACAGAAGGCTGAATGATGCAGGGGAAAAGACAGTGAAACAGGAGATGTGCTTTGCCAGAAACTACCTGTGAGACACTGGGCAAGTCATTCACCCTATTTGAGGCTCACTCCTCTTTAAATACAACGTGAATGACCAGGTTTCTAAACTATACTGACTATATTCCCGTTGAGCTCTATCTATGGTTTTTATTTTTAACATCTTTATTGGAGTATAATTGCTTTACAATGGTGTGTTACTTTCTGCTTTGTAACAAATTGATTCAGCTATACATATACATGTATCCCCATATCTCCTCCCTCTTGCGTCTCTCTCCCATCCTCCCTATCCCACCCCTCTAGGTGGTCACAAAACACTGAGCTGATCTCCCTGTGCTATGCAGTTGCTTCCCACTAGCTATCTATTTTACATTCGGTAGGGTATACATTTCCATGCCACTCTCTCACTTCATCTCACCTTACCCTTCCCCCTCCCCATGTCCTCAAGTCCATTCTCTATGTCTGCATCGTTATTCCTATCCTGCCTGCTCCTACGTTCTTCAGAACCATTTTTGTTTGTTTGTTTTTTAGATTCCAAATATATGTGTTAGCATGCAGTATTTGTTTTTCTCTTTCTGACTTACTTCACTCTGTATGGCAGTCTTTAGGTCCATCCACCTCACTACAAATAACTCAGTTTCGTTTCTATTTATAGCTGAGTAATATTCCATTGTATATATGTACCACATCTTCTTTATCCATTCATCTGTTGATGGACACTTAGGTTGCTTCCATGTCCTGGCTATTGTAAATAGAGCTGCAATGAACATTGTGGTACATGACTCTTTTTAAATTATGGTTTTCTCAGGGGATATGCCCAGGAGTGGAATTGCTGGGTCATAATGTAGTTCTATTTTTAGCTTTTATTTATTTTTTTTCGGTACACGGGCCTCTCACTGTTGTGGACTCTCCCGTTGCGGAGCACAGGCTCCGCAGCCATGGCTCACGGGCCCAGCTGCTCCGCAGCATGTGGGATCTTCCCGGACCAGGGCACGAACCCATGTCCCCTGCATCAGCAGGTGGACTCTCAACCACTGCGCCACCAGGGAAGCCCCCTATTTTTAGTTTTTTAAGGAACCTCCATACTGCTCTCCATAATGGCTGTATCAATTTACATTCCCACCAACAGTGCAAGAGGGTTCCCTTTTCTCCACACCCTTTCCAGCAATTATGTTTTGTAGTTTTTTTGATGATGCCCATTCTGATGGGTGTGAGGTGATACCTCATTGTAGTTTTGATTTGCATTTCTCTAATGATTAGTGATGTTGAGATCCTTTCATGTGTTTGTTGGCAATCTGTATATCTTCTTTGGAGAAATGTCAGTTTAGGTCTTCTGCCCATTTTTGGATTGGGTTGTTTTCTTGATATTGAACTGCATGAGCTGCTCGTAAACTTTGGAGATTAATCCCTTGTCATTTGTTTCGTTTGCACATATTTCCTCCCTTTCTGAGGGCTCTCTTTTCATCTTATTTATGGTTTCCTTTGCTGTGCAAAAGCTTTTAAGTTTCATTAGGTCCCACTTGTTTATTTTTCTTTTTATTTCCTTTTCTCTAGGAGGTGGGTCAAAAAGGATCTTGCTGTGATTTATTTCATAGACTGTTCTGCCTATGTTTTCTTCTAAGAGTTTTAAAGTGTCTGGCCTTACATTTAGGTCTTTAATCCATTTTGAGTTTATTTTTGTGTATGGTGTTACGGAGTGTTCTAATTTCATTTTTTTTACAGGTAGCTGTCCAGTTTTCCCAGCAACACTTATTGAAGAGGCTGTCTTTTCTCCATTGTATATTTTTGCCTCCTTTATCAAATATAAAGTGACCATAGGTGCATGAGTTTATCTCTGGGCTTTCTATCCTGTTCCATTGATCTATATTTCGGTGTTTGGCCAGTACCATACTGTTTTCATTACTGTAGCTTTGTAGTATAGTCTGAAGTCAGGGAGCCTGATTCCGTCAGCTCCGTTTTTCTCAAGATTGTTTTGGCTATTCGGGGTCTCTTGTGTTGCCATACAAATTGTGAAATTTTTTGTTCATGTTCCATGAAAAATGCCACTGGTAGTTTGATAAGGATCGCATTGATCTGTAGATTGCTTTGGGTAGTACTGTCATTTTCACAATGTTGATTCTTCCAGCTCAAGAACATGGTATATCTCTCCATCTGTTTGTGTCATCTTTAATTTCTTTCATCAGTGTGTTATGGTTTTCTGCATACAGGTCTTTTGTCTCCTTAGGTAGGTTGATTCCTAGGTATTTTTTTCTTTTTCTTGCAATGGTAAATGGAAGTGTTTTCTTATTTTCTCTTTCAGATTTTTCATCATTAGTGTATACGAAGGCAAGATATTTCTGTGCATTAATTTTGTATCCTGCTACTTAACCAAATTCATTGATTAGCTTTAGTAGTTTTCTGGTAGCATCTTTAGGATTCTCTATGTATAGTATCATGTCATCTGCAAACAGTGACAGCTTTACTTCTTCTTTTCTGATTTGGATTCCTTTTATTTCTTTTTCTTCTCTGATTGCTGTGGCTAAAACTTCCAAAACTATGTTGAATAAAAGTGGAGACAGTGGGCAAACCTGTCTTGTTCCTGATCTTAGTGGGAATGGTTTCAGTTTTTCAACATTGAAACGATGTTGGCTGTGGCTGTGTCATAGATGATCTTTATTAAGTTGAGGTAAGTTCCATCTATGCCTACTTTCTGGAGGGTTTTTATCATAAGTGGGTGTTGAATTTTGTCAAAAGCTTTCTCTGCATCTATTGAGATGATCATATGGTATTTCTCCTTCATTTTGTTAATATGGTTTATCACACTGATTGATTTGTGTATATTGAAGAATCCTTGCATTCCTGGAATAAACCCCACTTGATCATGGTGTATGATCCTTTTAATGTGCTGTTCGATTCTGTTTGCTAGTGTTTTGTTGAGGATTTTTGCCTCTATGTTCATCAGTGATATTGGCCTGTAGTTTTCTTTCTTTGTGACATCTTTGTCTGGTTTTGGTATCAGGGTGATCCTGTCCTCACAGAATAAATTCTGGAGTGAAGGTTTTGAGAAGGATAGGTGTTAGCTCTTCCCTAAATATTTGGTAGAATTTACCTGTGAAGCCATCTGGTCCTGGGCGTTTGTTTGTTGGAAGATTTTTAATGACAGTTTCAATTTCAGTGCTTTTGATTGGTCTGTTTATATTTTCTATTTCTTCCTGGTTCAGTCTTGGCAGGTTGTGCATTTCTAAGAATTTGTCCATTTCTTCCAGATTGTCCATTTTATTGGCCTATAGTTGCTTGTAGTAATCTCTCATGATCCATTGTATTTCTGCTGTGTCAGTTGTTACTTCTTTTTCATTTCCAGTTCTATTGATTTGAGTCTTCTCCCTTTTTTTCTTGATGACTTTGGCTAATGGTGTATCAATTTTGTTTATCTTCTCAAAGCATCAGCTTTTAGTTTTATTGATCTTTGGTAATGTTTCCTTCATTTCTTTTTCACTTATTTCTGATCTCATCTTTATGATTTCTTTCCTTCTGCTAACTTTGGGGTTTTTTTATTCTTCTTTCTCTAATTGCTTTAGGTGTAAGGTTACATTGTTTATTTGAGATGTCTCTTGTTTCTTGAGGTAGGATTGTATTGCTATAAACTTCCCTCTTAGAACTGCTTTTCCTGCATCCCATACATTTTGGGTCATCGTGCTTTCATTGTAATTTGTTTCTAGGTATTGTTTGATTTCCTCTTTGATTTCTTCAGTGATCTCTTAGTTATTAAGTAGTGTATAGTTCAGCCTCCATGTATTAGTATTTTTTACAGATTTTTTCCTGTAATTGATATATAGTCTCTTAGCCTTGTGGTCAGAAAAGATACTTGATACAATTTCAATATTCTTAAGTTTATCAAGGCTTGATTTGTGAACCAAGATATTATCTGTCCTGGAGAATGTTCCATCAGCACTTGAGAAGAAAGTGTATTCTGCTGTTTTTGGATGGAATGTCCTATAAATATCAATTAAGACCGTCTTGTTTAATGTATCATTTAAAGCTTGTGTTTCCTTATTTATTTTCATTTTGGATGATCTGTCCATTGGTGAAAGTGGGATATTCACATCCCCTACTATGATTGTGTTACTATCGATTTCCCCTTTTATGGCTCTTAGCATTTGCCTTATGTATAGAGGTGCTCTTATGTTGGGTGCATAAATATTTACAATTGTTATATCATCTTCTTCTTGGTTTCATCCCTTGATCATTATGTAGTGTCCTTCCTTATCTCTTGTAATAGTCTTTATTTTAACGTCTGTTTTGTCTGATATGAGAATTGCTACTCCAGCTTTCTTTTGATTTCCATTTGCATGGAATATCTTTTTCCATCCCCTCACTTTCAGTCTGTATGTGTACCTAGGTCTGAAGTGGGTCTCTTGTAGACAGCATATATATGGATCTTGTTTTTGTATCCATTCAGCCAGTCTGTATCTTTTGGTTGGAGCATTAATCCATTTACATTTAAGGTAGTTATTGCTATGTATGTTCCTATTACCATTTTCTTAATTGTTTTGGGTTTGTTTTTGTAGGTCTTTTCCTTGTTTTGTGTTTCCTGCCTAGGGAAGTTCCTTTAGCATTTGTTGTAAGGCTGGTTTGGTGGTGCTGAATTCTCTTAGCTTTTGCTGGTCTGTAAAGGTTTTAATTTCTCTGTTGAATCTGAATGAGATCCTGGCTAGGTAAAGTAATGTTGGCTGTAGGTTTTTCCCTTTCAACACTTTAAATATGTCCGGCCACTCCCTTCTGGCTTGCAGAGTTTCTGCTGAAAGATCAGCTTTTAACCTTCTGGGGATTCCCTTGTATGTTGTTTTTCCCTTGCTGCTTTAATATTTTTTCTTTATATTTAATTTTTGATAGTTTGATTAATATGTGTTTTGGCATGTTTCTCCTTGGATTTATCCTGTATGTGACTCTCTGCACTTTGTGGACTTGATTATTTCCTTTTCCATATTAGGGAAGTTTTCAACTATAATCTCTTCCAGTATTTTCTCAGTCCCCTTCTTTTTCTCTTCTTCTTCTGGGACCCCTATAATTCAAATGTTGCTGCATTTAATGTTGTCCCAGAGATCTCTGAGACTGTCTTCAATTCTTGTCATTCTTTGTTCTTTATTCTGCTCTGTGGTAGTTATTTCCACTATTGTAACTTCCAGGTCACTTATCTGTTCTTCTGCCTCAGTAATTCTGCTATTGATTCCTTCTAGAGAATTTTTAATTTCATATATTGTATGGTTCATAATTTTTGTTTGCTCTTTAGTTCTTCTAGGTCCTTGTTAAACATTTCTTGTATTTTCTGCATTCTATTTCCAAGATTTTGGATCATCTTTACTATTATTACTCTGAATTCTTTTTCAGGTAGACTGCCTATTTCCTCTTCATTTGTTTGGTCTGGTGGGTTTTTACCCTGCTCCTTCATCTTTGTGTTTCTCTGTCTTCTCATTTTGCTTAACTTACTGTGTTTGGGGGTCTCCTTTTCACAGGCTGCAGGTTCTTAGTTCCTATTGTTTTTGGTTTCTGCCCCCAGTGGATAAGGTTGGTTCAGTGGGTTGTGTAGGCTTCCTGATGGAGGGGATTGGTGTTGGTGTTCTGGTGGCTGAGGCTTGATCTTGTCCTTCTGGTGGGCAGGACCACGTCCAGTGGTGTGTTTTGGTGTGTCTGTGACCTTATTATGATATTAGGCAGCTTCTCTGCTGATGGGTGGGGTTGTGTTCCTGTCTTGTTAGTTGTTTGGCATAGGGTGTCCAGCCCTGGAGCTTGCTCATTGTTGAGTGGAGTTGGGTCTTAGTGTTGAGACAGAGATCTCTGGGAGAGTTTTTGCTGATTGATATTACATGGAGCTGGGAGGTCTCTGGTGGACTGTTGTACTAACTCGGCTCTCTCAACTCAGAGGCACAGGCCTGACATCCGGCCGGAGCACAAAAACCCTGTCAGCCACACAGCTCAGAAGAAAAGGGAGAAAATAAATAAATAAATAAAATAAAATAGTTATTAAAATAAAAAAGTTATTAAAATTAAAAAGTATTAGAAAAAGAAAAGAAGAAATAAGAGAGTAACCAAACCAAAAAACAAAACAAATCCACCAGCAATAACAAGTGCTAAAAACTATACAAAAAAAAAAAAAAAATGGGCAGACCGAACTCTAGGACAAAGGGTAAAAGCAAAACTATACAGAGAAAGTCACACACAAAGAAGCATATACATACACAATCACAAAAAAAGAAAAAGGGAAAAATATATATATATGTATATAAAAAAAAGGGAAGAGAGCAACCAAATCAATAAACAAATCTACCAATGATAATAAACTCTAAATACTAAACTAAGGTAAACATAAGACCAGAAACAAATTAGATACAGAAAGCAAACCCCAAGTCTACAGTTGCTCCCAAAGTCCACCTCCTCAATTTTGGGGTGATTCATTGTCTATTCAGGTATTCCTTGAATGCAGGGTACATCATGTTGATTATGGGGATTTAATCTGCTGCTCCTGAGGCTGCTGAGAGAGATTTCCCTTTCTCTTCTTTGTTCACACAGTTCCTGGGGTTCAGCTTTGGATTTGGCCCCGCCTCTGCATGTAGGTCGCCTGAGGGCATCTGTTCCCCTCTCAGACAGGACGGGGTTAAGAAGCAGCTGATTAGGGGGCTCTGGCTCACTCAGGCTGTGGGGAAGGAGGGGTATGGAAACGGGGCGAGCCTGCGGCAGCAGAGGCCAGTATGACGTTGCAACAGCCTGAGGTGCGCCGTGTGTTCTCCCAGGGAAGTTCTCCCTGGATCATGGGACCCTGGCAGTGGTGGGCTGCACAGCCTCCCTGGAGGGGAGGTGAGGATAGTGACCTGTGCTTGCACACAGGCTTCTTGGTGGCGGCAGTAGCAGCCTTAGTGTCTCATGCCTGTCTCTGGGGTCCGCGCTGATAGACGCGGCTCGTGCCTATCTCTGGAACTCATTTAGGCGGTGCTCTGAATCCCCTCTCCTCGTGCACCCTGAAACAGTGGTCTTTTGCCTCTTCAGCAGGTCCATACTTTTTCCAGGACTCCCTCCCGGCTAGCTGTTGCACACTAGCTCCCTTAAGGCTGTGTTCACGCAGCCAACCCCAGCCCTCTCCCTGGGATCTGACCTCCAAAGCCTGAGCCTCAGCTCCCACAAATAAGCTCTTTTCTTTGTTTTTGCACACTCATTTTATTGCAGGTATTAAAATAGAGCAGAAACTAGAGGTTAATTACTTCAACTGCACAAAGACATCAGTCTTTAAAAAATATTTTGTTTTATCTGAATTTATTGTGGAAAGTATAAAAACAGTCATATGTGAATGTGCAGACCACCTCAATAGTATTTCAGAACATATTAATTCTCACATTTGTATTTCTTCTTCTCTCTGTTGGAATTGCAATTGCTTTTCTCCCTGCTGGAAAATTCTTTCCTCTTACAGTTTCATGCATCACTTCTGTGCTCTCCTCTTCCAACACTATTCAAATGTCAACTTTTCAGTAAGGCTTTCTCTGACCTTACTCTCATTGAAAATTGGGATGCAACACCCTCCCTCTGTCCCATCATTTGGTGCTGCCCCACCTTTATTTTTATACATAGCACTACTACCATTTGACATACTCTGTGTGTGGGTGTGATTTCTGGTCTCCACTGAATAGAATGTAAGCTCCATAAGGGCAGGAGTGCTTGTCTCTGTGGTTTATTGTTGTATCTTCAGCTCTTAGCACAATACATGTGGTACATCCTAGGTCCTTGATAAATATCTCTTCTCTTTCAATACCTGTTCATCATAACTTTTAATTTTTTTAACTTAGTGGTATATGTTGACAATTTTTCAATATCCTTACGTGTCTTTAGAAAATATAATTTTTAATGTCTGAGTACACATTTAACTTCTGAATATACATATCATAATTTGTTAACATAATCCCTTATTTTTGGACATGTAGTTTGAGTTTTCCCCTAATATCAATTCTATGACAGTGGACATTCTAATTTACTATGATCTGAATGTGTCCCCCAAAATTCATATGTTGAAGTCCTAATGCTCAAAGTGATGGTATTAGGAAGCGGGGTCTTTGGGAGATACTTAGGTTACCAGGGTGGAACCGTTATGAATGAGATTAGTGCCCTTGTAAAGGAGGCCTGAGAACTCCCCTCCCATTTTCCTACCATGTGGTAATACAATACAAGGAAAATCTGTGATCAGGAAGAGGGCCTTCACCTCACCATGCTGGCACACTTATCTTGGAATTCCAAACTCTAAAATTGTGAGAAATAAATTTGTTCATAAGTTACCCAATCTGTGGTGTTTTGGTGGAGCAGCCTGAACTGAGACATCATTCAATTACATGTTTCTGTCTTATAACTTCCTTAAAATAAATGTGAAGAGGTGACATTGCTGCTTTAAAGTGTATGGACACTTTAAATTTTTTGCCTGTTGCAGTCAGAAATGTTTTACTAGTTTAAACAGCCCTCAGGGATATAAGACTATTTTTATTTTTGAACATCCTCACTAATATTTGGTAGTTGGATTTTTTAATGTCTTACAGTTTGATAAGTAAAAATACATTTCATTGATATTTCAACATGTACCTCAACATTAATGTCCATGCCATTGGGGATTATTGGAGAGAGCACATTATATCTGTGTGTTCACATTATTACCTCACCTAGGGGGCCCACATTTTATTTGTGCTGCTTCTTACGAGCCAGACTATACTGAACACAAAGACTGTATTATATAGAATTGGCCACCAGTGCCAGAAAAACAAAACCAAAAACTAACTACAGCTATTGAAGAATGTTTTGTCAGTTGAGGGGTGACATTTATGGACAGAAATGATTATTGTCATTTACATTATTATGACTATTTTCTCTTTCCAAAAGGAAGATTTTTAGATGTACTGTTTTAGATGATGGAGTTGATACACAAGTACTTTATATGCCCAGAAATGTTGTAGATCTCCTTAAAAAAAAGAACACTTAAAAGTAAGGCCTTGAGGGCTTCCCTGGTGGCGCAGTGGTTGAGAGTCCGCCTACCGATGCAGGGGACATGGGTTCGTGACCCGGTCCAGGAAGATCCCACATGCCGCGGAGTGGCTGGGCCCGTGAGCCATGGCCGCTGAGCCTGCGCGTCTGGAGCCTGTGCTCCGCAACGGGAGAGGCCACAGCCGTGAGAGGCCCGCGTACCGCAAAAAAAACAAAAAACAACAACAACAGAAAAAGTAAGGCCTTGAGTACAAAGATATTTAGGCCTATAGTTAATTTTTTTATAACTAAATATTTTGAAAAATATTTTGTCTAGTACAACTCCCATGTTTTAAAGCATGGAAAACATGGTAATATTATAAATTGTATTTTTGTAAGCCATAGAGTTTGGTCAAAGAACCTGATTTATACCTGCATTGCCTTTTTGGCTGTCTCTTCCATATGTTGTAGTAATTCCCCCTTCTGTGTGTCTTGGCAAGCGACAGGGCTCAGCATTCATGACAAAACCTCAGAAGCCCAGATGCTCACTTTTTCCACCTGCTTCAGTGATACCAGAGAGTAGGCGTTTGGTCGAAATCCAATTTGACTTTCTGTATTGGTCTGCTTGGACTGCCTTAACAGAATACCACAGACTGGGTGACTGAAACAACAGAAATTTATTTTCTTACAGTTCTGGAAGTTAAAAGTCCAAGGTCAAGGTGCCATCACCTTGGTGATTGGTTTCTGGAGAGACCTTCCTGATTTTTGCACAAACTCATTTTATTAAAGGTTATCAAAATAACCTTCTCACCGTGTCCTCACATGGCCTCTCCTCTATGCTTGTGCAAAAGAGAGAGAAGGATCTCTCGTATATTTTCCTCTTCTTGCAGGGATACCAGGCGTATCAGATTAGGGCCCCACCCTCATGACCTCATTTAACCTTAATTACCTCCCTAAAAGCCCTGTCTCCAAATACAGTCACAATGGGTGTTAAGGCTTCAACATATGAATTGTTTGGGGGTAGTGGGGAGATTCAGTCCATAATACCTTCCACACAGGAGCTGAATCTAAGGTGGGTAATGAGTCATAGTAGAGGATTCCTCTTGGCTACAGTGATGGTGTCAGCAAGAGTATCTCATTCTCAGTGGTGACGTGACAACCTAACCGTACCATTCCTTAGATGTAGTTAAGCTTAGTTCTGACTGCCTACCTCTTCAGGTCACAGAATAGAAAACCAAGCCTCTTTCCCCCAGATATTTCTAAGCTGTTCTAGAAGCTACCTCAGAGTCTTCCAATAATTTCCCTTTCAAATTTAATTAGCCTGAATCAGTTTCTGTTGCAGGTGCTAATAACCCTGACTGAAACAGAATTTTTAACCTAAAATTAAAATATCACTGCAAATACAATAGATCATTGAGGTGTGTGTCTCTGATGAATGCTTTCATCTAATACAAGGTTAATTGTCTAAAGAGAACTCTGATAAGTAGCATAGTGAAAATAGGGTATCATACTAAAAAGATTAATTAAAATGATAGTTGGAGGTCATAACTAAAATGTCTAAGGATTTGTAGTTTGAATAATAGAATTCGTTCTGAAGCCTTGCCAGACATTTTACTCTTATTTATGTGTGTATGTGTGGGAGAGTGGAGATGGAAGTTATCACATTACTTATTTCTACAAAACATGTTTTTACTTTTCTGTTTCGCTAAGAGTGGTAACTCTGTACTAGTAGAGTCGCTTTCTTCTACCAACAATACATTGGTGCAATACAACAAAATCTTTTATGTTGACAATATATTTCAATTTAATATATTAAAAACTTGTAGAATATTTAATATTTTTTCTTTTATTTAAAATATGAACTTTAGCAATGTATCTATTCTATTTTTGCCTGTGTTTTATATAGGTATATTTTGGTGTGATCTTGCCAACCAAATTTTCCCTTTCCCTTCTCTTTCTCTGCTTCAGAGAAGTTATTTATTTCAACATCATTCTTTTTGTTTAGATGACATTGATCTTAAAATATTTCTCCTCTCTAGAGAATAAATTAGCATGCACTTACCTATGTAGATCCCTACATTGGGGTTTCTGAGCCAGAGCTGTGCAAAGGGAAAGATTTTCATAGAGATTCGTTTGAATCCTGTGAGAAGGCCTGCTTTGCCAGGGAAGTGTTATTTATAGCAGCCCTATCTGAAGATAAGAAAGAGAACTTCCCTTGACTTTTTTTGACTGATAACATCTTAAATTTGTCAAAGCATTCATGTGCAACTGCAGGAGAGCAATTCTGACTGATAGACAGTAAGTTCTCATTAGAACAGCTTTTATGATATCTGTTACAAACAATATTTTTCTGTTTGGTTTACTATTTTTTAAACAGAAAGCTTATGACAGATTATGTCCTACTAAATTTATTTTTTGGTTCCTTTTTTATAATGTCATAATAATAGTTTTTTTTTTTTTTTTTTTTTTACTTATTTTCTATCAGGTGCTGTTCTAAACTTCACATATGTAACACTTAATTGTTGAAAAATTTATGTGATATACAATATTATGGTCACTTGGGGATAAGAAAGTTGAAATTGAGAAAACTGACTAGGGCTTAAAATTGTGCCTTAAACATTATTTTATATTGCTTTCTTCAAAGTAATCAGTGAAGTTAATCTGAAAATTTTAGGATATTATGGGGAAGGTCATGTTTGTACATTGGCCAAAGTCAGACATTGCAGTGGATATATAAGACACATACACTGTGAATTGGACAGCCATCATTATGGCTGTGATTCGGCAACTATCCTACACATCACTACCAAATACATGTCACTTGTTTAGTCGTTTTCTTTCCATGTTCAAAAGGTTACATTACGTGTTGAATGAAGTACAGTCTCTTAAGCCTTATATCTAAAACTATTCAAATTTGATTCCAGTCTACATTTTTTTTAACCATTTTTTATCCCAATATGTACCCTATATTCCAGCCAAAACAGACTGCTTGTTCTTTCTCAAAATGGTCTCTGTAACTTGGATTGGGTGAAATTGCCATCCTCCTTTTAAAACAAAACAAAACAAAAAAAGATATACTATTCTAAAATGTACACTGAAATCTTTGGTATCTTTTCAAGGGGAATTGACCTCTTCCTCCTCAAAACTTTGATTATTCTTTTGGCCATCATTATGGTCAATACTAAGGTTAGTTATTTCTACATTTTCTTCTGTCTCATACTAAGTTTTTTGCTCATCTTTTTATGTCTTGCATTTTCTCTGGGTTATAATGTGAATAGCTGGTGAGGTTCTCTTCAAACTGATGACCAATATCAAAACTTAGTACTAAACAAAGGAATGCAACCCCATTGAAACCAAGGCCACTAGAACTACTTTTCTAGCATTCTTTCTGAAAAAACAGTATCATGGTGCAATAGTTATTACATCAACTGTGAGTTTTCAAGATTTTTACATGCCTTTATATTATCAGGAGGGGAATACAAGACCAACAGAAATTTTTCCAAAAAAAAACCCCCAAACTTTTCTTTTTTCCTCTACTTTCATTGCATTCTACAACCTATATAGTCTTTCTGTCCTTGGAGGATGGAAAACTCTTCTTCAAGCCCTAGCCATCCATGACTTTCTTTCCCTTCCCCCTCTCTTCCTGATTCTGCCCTGAAAAACCCAAAGGAGCTATCTGGCAATAGTATAGTATAAAGTATACTTTATACTTTATACATACTATATAGTATAAAGTATAAAGGCAACAGTATAAAGCTTAACAAAGAATGAGAAGGGAAAGAAATGGGCAGTATCAAATCAGAATATTCTTTAGGAGATTTAAGGATACGCTGGAAGTCTTCTTATATTAATAAATATGGTTCTGTAAGTATCAAGAAACTCATAGAATATTTAATTGCCCCTTTGAAACCCTAACAAGGAAGAAAAAAAATGCTTTGTGAACAAAAGGACATACTTGGTGACTAAAGATAGAAAAAAAATGTTAATACTTTGGAATTACAACAGCTCCTATTAGAACTAATGGTTTCTATGTTCTTTTGAAACCAGTTCTCAAGTTTTGAACATCAGACCAATGTTGACATGTTCAACGTTATTAAATAGTATCATCAGAAGATACTGATGTCTGTCACTGAACTATTAGAATTTGTGCTCTCTTCTTTTGGACCCATAGTCTTTCTCTAAAAACTACAAAGGCAGCAGGTTGTATCTGTGAGTGCTGAAGCCTATTTTCCTCCTCCTAACCACCTACCTCAGGGCATCCAGACAGGGGTCTTTGGTGCACGCATTTGGACAATCCAACCCACATGTCTCAACTCCACCCACATTCCCCTCAGTCAGTTGTATCTGTCTTGGCTACCACTCAGATTGAGAAGTATACACACTGGCAGCAAATGTGTTTTCTCAAGAACATACCAGAAAAAGAAGTTTGTACAGAACGTGGAACAGGCAAAAGGGCATCTGAGAAGGGAACTCAGGGATCCTGTGTTACCTGGAGTAGGATCCAGAAGAGAAGGGGACCCCTTGGACCTTTCTTCTTACCCTGTGGAAGAGGGTGAAGTTTCTCAGTTCAAAAGTAATCTTATATAAAATACCAATGAGTATTTTAGAAAGAAAAAATGACTTATGTGATTATTTTTTTCAGTAACTTGCATTTAAATTAGACCTTTCATACTCGTCCTTTCCTTTGTGCATCTACATGGATAAATTCTGCAAATCAGTTGCTGTAAAATTTTACTGTTTTCTTGGACTCCCCCTGCAGCAATTATATGAGGATAAAATACAGCTTCATACTTTATAGCTGCATCTTTCAAACTGAAAACCAGCTATTAGCCCTTATGACCTTTGCCAAGTCGCTTAACATATCTGTAACTTTGTTTCTACATTTGGATACTGAACATTTCCTTCTAACTATAAATAGTATTATTAGAAGAAAATGGGTTGAGATAGTACAGGATCTCTGTAAAATATATTTGGCAACCAGTAGAAATTTTTTGAATGGAATCCAAGTTAGAAAATGAAAATATAAAATTAATTTGAATCTTGGACATATTCTCATTGATGCTGATGAGAGTCTTTTGTTAAAATGCTGGTCATATTTACTTTGTGGAAAGAGCGTCCCTCAAAAAGAACCCAAAAAACAAAAAACAAAACCACAGCAGTTGTTAGAGCAGAAGTAACCAAAGATCCCAAAAGAGCTAGAATCATTCTTTTGGACACATATATTTGATACATTCTTCCCTGTGCTTAATTCATTGCTAAATACAACATTTCACCTGTCAACAGCTGGAATTGATTTACAAAGGCAAAACCAATTTATCTTCTGTTGACAACAAATACTTATCTAACGCTCAAAGTTTAACCCAGGAGAAGTCATTTACCTTCTCTTTGATTCAGCTACCTATCCATAAAGCAGGATAAATGGTGGTCATTCTGTACCCAATTTAAGAACTGTCATTAAGATCAATTATAAAAAACCTGTGACAAACGTGACACATTTTGAGGAAAAAAATGGATTTACCAGTTGTTTTTTTTTTCATTTTTTTTCTCTTTATTCCTGTTTCCCTGCCCTTCTTATTAAAATGACTAATGGATAAACAGCAAGGTCCTACTGTATAGCACAGGGAACTCTATTCAATATCCTGTGATAAACCATAATGGAAAAGAATATATACATGTAAAACTCAGTCACTTTGCTTTACAGCAGAAATTGACATAACATCGTAAATCAATTATACTTCAATAAAATTTTAAAAATTTAAAAATTTTCTGTTCACTTTTCAGCTTTGCTTCTTTTCATATTTATAATGGTTTTCCTATGGTTTGTAATATGCATCACTAACATAAGGATAGTCCTCTTATTAGAGATAATACTGTTACTACTTCAAGCAAAGTATAGAAACCTTGCAACCTTAATATAAATAAATCCCCCATCCCTGTCCTTTATGTTGTAATTGTTATACATAATACATCTAAAAACATTGTAACTCTCACAATAGAATAGATTTCTTTGAAATTTTTATATAATTTATAAGGAAATGCAAATTTGAAAAAGACAAAAATAGTTGCCTAAATCTGTCAAGATATTTGCCAATTTCCAATGTTCTTCATTCTTTTCTGAGGATCTAAGTTTACGTCAACTATCGTTTCCCTTGAGCCTGAAGAACTTCCTTAAGCATTCTTACAGTACAAGTCTCTGGCAACAAAATCACTTCATTTTCTTTTAACTGAAAATGTGATTTTGTCTTCATTCTGGAATGATACTTTTTCTGAATAAAGAATTTTAGGTCTATCTACAAATTTCCATCTTTCTGCAACTTAAGATGTTTTCTACTGTTTTCTCGATCCCATAGTTTCTGGAGGTTTTTTCCTTCTAATATCCTAACCGCATGTACATTTGACTGGTCAGTATCATCTAATATGTGCTTGAGGCTCTATTCATTTTTTAAAATGTTTTTCTTTGTGTTTCTCACTTTGGATAATTTCTTTTGATCTATTTTCAAGTTTATTTACTCTTTTATCCTGTACATTTGCCTAAATCATCCAGTTAATTTTTCATTTCCCTGAGAAGTTATTTTTTAGTTCTAGAATTTCTATCCTTGTACTGAGGCTTCCCATTTATCTGCTGAGATTTTTCACGCATTCAAAAAATGTTGTTTTACTTCATTGAAGATTGTTTAAAACCTACTTAAAAATTCTTTGTTAGTTTCAACATCTGTTTCCTTTCAAGGTCAGACTTGGTTGATATCTTTACTCTCAAAAAATATTTTCCATTTTCTTGATAGTTTACATGTCAAAGAATTTTTGTGTATTCTGTCGTGGAAATTCTGGATTCTTTATTTTTCTGTGATGAGTACTGCTTTCTTTGTTTTATCAGGTACTTTTCTTTAGAAGATTAAACCTAAACACTTTTTCATGCACTAGTTCCCTTCCTTGTTCAGAACTTTGGTCCCAAGCAAGTGTCCCCTCAGAGTCTGTTGTGTGTATGTGTAACTCAGGGTTCAGCAAGAGATGGCAAAACAGGGTTTAAGAGATATTTCTCTGACTCAATCCCATTCATGGTCCTTCCGTTTTCTTTATTGTTCATGGTCTTTTGGCTTTTTTTTTTTTTTTTTTTTTTTTTTGTGGTACGCGGGCTTCTCAATGTTGTGGCCTCTCCCGTTGCGGAGCACAGGCTCCGGACACGCAGGCTCAGCGGCCATGGCTCATGGGCCCAGCCACTCCGCGGCATGTGGGATCCTCCCAGACCGGGGCACGAACCCGCGTCCCCTGCATCGGCAGGCGGACTCTCAACCACTGCGCCACCAGGGAAGCCCTGGTCTTTTGGCTTTTTTAAATTTTTTCCTAACTCCTCTGAACATAAAGACTGCAGGTTTTTGATATGCAAGTCTTCCTCCTCCAAAGTTCCTACCCCATGGACTGTGCTTAGCCCCAGGCTAAAAGTCAGAGATAGGAACTAAGTTCTATGTCTGCTCTCCTGGAAATGACTGCGTATTCTCTCATGGTCTGCCTACTCATGTTCACTATCCAGGATCTATTGGGTGGTATCTTCAGTCTGAGTTTAGATATTTTTGTAACAGAGAAGAACACACTTGAGTCCATATTGGATCTTTTTCTTTAGCTGTAACCCTTGTGCTCTATTGCCTCTGCTTAGTCATGCTGGCTATGCAACTTTGTAAAAGAACATTCCCTATAGTCTGAAATATACATGATAGCCCATTCTCAAGGATCTGACCTTTAAAGGTATAACACTTTTCCATTCATATAGAGATAAAAAGTTGCAGAACAGAGAATAACAGGAATAGTCTTGTTGGAGGTTTATAGGAACATTGTGACCAGACCTACATGGACAGCTAGAAGAACAAAGGATTCTGGCATCAAGAACTTTGCAACAACCAGCCACACCTCCTCCCCTTTTAGTATAAAAGAAGCCTGAATTCTAACTCAGGGAGAGATGGTTCTTTAGGACACTACTCCACCATCTTCCCAGTCTGCTAGCTTTCTGAATAAAGTCACTGTTCCATGTCACAACATCTCATCTCTTGATTTATTGGCCTGTCATGTGGTGAGCAGTATGAGCTTGGACTCAGTAACATTTTGTCTTTGGTTGAGCTGCTTTAAGTCTGTTTTATACATTCCTGGTTCAGCAATCAGTCAGAGATGTGAGTAGAAAGAATTCAAAGATATCCTCCCTGGCTTTCTCCTGTCCCAGATAAGCTTTCATGGTTTCCCTGCTTCAGTTTTCTGTTTCAACAACCTGGTAAGATTTCAGGGTGAACTCCCTATCAGAGTTTGTACCATTGGTTCACACTTCACTGTCTACAAGTAGTTACCATGTGTATTATGTCAAGATGAGGCTATCTGGTAGGCTCTTAGCCCATCAAACCCAGAACCTTGATTGTTGTTTAACACTTTCATTGAGATATGATTGATATACAGTAAACTTCATATACTTAAAGTGAATTATTTTTCCTATTTTTCGTATGTATATTCGTGAAATCATCACCATGATCAAGAAATGAACATATTTGTCACTTCCCGAAACTTCCTCCTGCCCTTTTGAAATTGCTGCCTCCTGCCCATCCCTGCACTGCCCTTTCTCTGTCCTCCCCAGGCAATCACAGATCTGTCTTCTACAATTACAGATTTGTTTGCATTTTCTAAACTTTTAAATAATGGGACAATGAAGTACATATTTCTTTTTGGTTTGACTTTTGTTCAGCATAATCTTTTTGAGATTCATCCATGTTGTGATTTCACTTTTATTACTAGGTAGTATTTCATTGTATGGATGTGTTTTTGTTTGCTTATCCATTTACCTATTGGTAAATATTTAGGTTGTTCCTAGTTTTTAATCGTTAGAAATTAAGCTTTTTATAAGCATTCTTGTATGTCCTTTTATGGTCATATGCGTTCATTTATCTTGGGTAAAAATCTAGAAGTTCGATACCTGGGTCATACAGTAGGGTATGTAAAAAAAAAAAAAAAAAGGGCTTCCCTTGTGGCGCAGTGGTTGAGAGTCTGCCTGCCCATGCAGGGGACACGGGTTTGTGCCCCGGTCCGGGAAGATCCCGCATGCCGTGGAGCGGCTGGGCCCGTGAGCCATGGCCGCTGAGCCTGCGCGTCCAGAGCCTGTGCTCCACAGCAGGAGAGGCCACAGCAGTGAGAGGCCCACATACCACAAAATAAAAAAAAAATAAAAATAAAAACTTTATAAAAACTTGCCAACCTGCTTTTCAAAGTGATTGTACCATTTTATATGACCACCAGCATATATGAAAGTTCCAATTCCTCCATATCCTCACCACAACTAAGTATGCTCTCTTTAAAGTTTTAGCTAATCAACTAGATCTGTAGTAGTATCTCATTATGATTTTAATTTGCATTTCCTTAATCACCAGTAGTGTTGAGAATCTCTTCATGTAGCTTATTTGTAATCCAAATAGCTTCTTTGATGAAATGTTTGTTGAAATATGTTGTCCTTTTTTGTTGCATCGTTTGTTCCCTTATTATTGGATATTGAGAGTTCTTTACGTATTCTGGATAAAAGTTCCTCAAGAGATACACGATTTGGAAATATTTTCTTCCATGGTGTGTTTTGTCTTTTCTTTTTCCAAAGAGTGTCTTTCAAAGAGTAGATATATTTTATTTCAGTAAAATCCAATATATCAAATTTGTTTCTTATGAATCATGCTTTAAGTAATATACTTGGAAATTTTTGCCTAAGCTAAAGTCACAGATTTTTTTTTTCTCATTTGTTTCTTTCTGGAAGCTTTAGAGTTTTGGGTTTTATATTTAGGTCTGTGATCTATTTTGAATTATTTTTTATATATGGTGGAGGTATGTATTAAAGTTCCTTTTTTAAATATGTGGTTATCTAATTTTTTCAGAATTTCCTATTGAGAAATTTTTCTTTTTTTCATAAAATTTCTTATGCATCTTTGTAAAAAATCAGTTTCTCAAATATATGTGGGTGTATTTTGGGGCTCTATTCTTTTCCATTTATTTAATTATTTTTATGACAATGACACATTTTCTTGATTATCAGGGCTTTATAATAATGCCTGTCATCACATCAGGTAGTGTTATTCCTCCACCTTTGGTCTTGCTTTGCAAAGTTGATATGGCTATTCTAGGTCATTTCACTTTCCAAAGCAATTTTTGAATCATGTTTTAACTTTTACAATAAAATTCTACTATTGTGGAAATAAAATGATTTTGATTGGGATTGTGTTAAAGCTACATATCAATTCAGAAGGAAATGACATCTTCACACAGTTGAGTCCTCCAGCCCATTAGCAGTCATTAGGATGATCTATCTTTTCCTTCACATAAATCTTCTTTAATTTTTTTTTGGTAATATTTTGTAGTTTTCAGTATACAGAGAGAGAGATGTATTTCTAAATATTTAATATTTTTGATGCTCCAGTCATTTTTGGTTTTGTTTATTTTGATTTCCAATTGGTCATTGTTAATATATAAGAATACTATTGATTTTTGTTGCTTGATCTTGGATCCTGCCACAGTGCTAAACTCATTTACAAGTTCTAGTAACTTATTTGTAGTTCTACCAAATTTTTTACCTAGGTGATACTATATTTAATGAATAAAAACATTTTTCTTTCCTAATACATACATTTTACATTTTCTTTCCTAATATGGGTGAGCATTTTTTTTTTCTTTTCTTATTACACTTGCTAGGACTAATAATAGAATGTTGAATACAAATGGTGTCAGTGGACATTGTTGACTTTTTCTGGTCTTAGGAGGAAAACAGTCATTCTGTCACCATCATATATGAAGTTATCTGTAGCACTTTTATAGCTACCCTTTATCAAGTTGCATAAGTTCCTTGTATTCCTATTTGGTAAGACTCAGAAGTGGATATTGGATTTTGTCAAATGCTTTTGTTTTATCTACTGAGATAATTACATGTTTTTTTTTCAAAATTTAGTTTGTTAGGATCATGAATTGCAGAGATTAATTTTTCAAAATTATTTTAATATTAACCTTTAAAAAAAACTTATTTACTAGAGCAGTTTTAGGTTCACAGCAAAATTGAATGGAAGGGACAGAGATTTCTTGTATACCTCCTGCCCCCACATATAGATAGCTTCTGCAGCTATCAAACCTCCCACTAGAGTAGTACATTTATTATAATTGATGAACGTACATTGGCACATCATTATCACCCAATGTCCATAGTTCACATTAGAGTTCACTCTTGCTGTTGTACATTTTGTGGATTTGGACAAACGTAAAATGACATGTGTCCACCATTATAGTGTCATACCAAGTAGTTTCAGTGACCTAAAAATTGTCTGTGCTCTGCCTATTCATCCCTTTCTCCCTCCTAACCTCTGAAAACTATTGATCATTTTATTACCTCTATAGTTTTGCCTTTTCCAGAAAGTCATATAGTTGGAATGAAACCTTTTCAGATTGACTTCTTTCACTTAGTAATATATATTTAACATTTCTCCATGTCTCTTCACCACTCAATGTATTATTTCTTTTTAGTGCCAATTAATATTCCATTTTCGGATGTACAGCAGTTTATCCATTCACCTACTGAGAGATATCTTGGTTGCTTCCAAGTTTTGGCAATTATGAATAAAGCTGCTATGAACATCTGTCTGCAGGTTTTCATGGAAGCATAAATTGTTAAATCCTTTGGGTAAATAACAAGGAGCATAATAATAGCTGGATCGTATGGTAAGAGTATGTTTAGTTTTGTAAGAAGCTGCCAAACTGGCTTCCAAAGTGACCGTGCCATTTGCATTCTCACTAGCAGTGAATGAGTGTTCATGTTTTTCTACATCCTCACAAATATTTGGTGGTGTTAGTGTTTTACATTTTGACCATTCTAATAACTATGTATTGGTATCTTATTGTTGTTTTAATTTTCATCTCTCCAATGACATATGATGTGGACTATATTTTTATATACTTATTTGCCATTTGTATGTTTTCTTTTTTTTTTTTTTTTTTTTTTTGCGGTACGTGGGCCTCTCACTGTTGTGGCCTCTCCCGTTGCGGAACACAGGCTCTGGACACGCAGGCTCAGCGGCCATGGCTCACGGGCCCAGCCGCTCCGCAGCATGTGGGATCCTCCCAGACTGGGGCACGAACCAGTGTCCCCTGCATCGGCAGGCGGACTCTCAACCACTACGCCACCAGGGAAGCCCTGTATGTTTTCTTTGATGAGCTATCTGTTCAGGTGTTTTGCCCATTTTTAATCAAATTGTTCATTTTTTTAAATTGTTGAGTTTTAAGAATTTTTTATACACTTTAGATAACAGTCCTTTATCAAATACATCTTTTGCAAATATTTTCTTCTAGTCTGTGACTTGTCTATTTATTCTCTTGGCAGTGTCTCTTGCAGAGCAGAAATTTTTAATTTTAGTGAAATTCGGCTTATCAATTCTTTCTTTCATTGAATCATGCCTTTGGTGTTATATCTAAAAGCCCTTGCCATGGCAAGATTATCTAGATTTTTTTCCTATATTATCTTCTAGGAGTTTTATAGTTTTTTATTTAGGTCTATGATCCATTTTGATTCATTTTTAAGTTAATTTTTTTGAAGGGTGTAAGATCTGCGTCTAGATTCATTTTTTGCCTGTGGATTTCTGTTTGTTCCAGTACCCACTGTTGATAAGACCTTGGTCCACTGTGTTACCTTTACTTCTCTGTCAAAGATTAGTTGACCATATTTACATAAGTCTATTTTGAGGCTCTCTTTTCTGTTGTACTGATCTGTTTGTCAGTTCTTTCACCACTTTGTATGGCTGTTGGCATAACTGATGCCATCTTGGACCCATACAGTTCCTTCTGTCCTTCCACTGACCCTACCTAGGACTGAATTTTGCGGTAAATCACTCTCTGTCATTGAGGACATTGTAGTTAATAGATATTGTTTAATGATTGCTAGGTCAGGTGCCTCTCTGCTCTGATAGTTTCCAAATAGTGATGGAGACCTTTTGCTTGAGCCTCTACACAGAATCTGATGTTATCTTTCTATCAAACAAGCAAATAACCGTCATTTTAAAAATATTTAAGTTGTTATAGGAATCATATATTTTCAGAATTAGAAATGCTAAAAAGAAATTATTCATCCTATTTTCTTTATTATATGTTATTTTGTTACCAGTAATACCAGTCTTCATTAGAAAGTTGTGATGTTTCCAGATTATTGTTCATCTGGAGCTGTAAGTTAGAAAGAATACCTAATAATTTAATCTCTTTCTCTCCTCCTTGTCATATTATCCTTTCCTCTCTCTTTTACTTCTGTAATATATTTCTTGCCCTCACTCACAATCCATATTTAAAAAGATAAAAACACTTTTAAAACTATAAGTAAAAGCTATGACTTCTTCGTGTACAGTATTGAAATAATTGAATGTTTAGCTATTCACAGTCAGATTTCTTAAAACTGTAAGCAGAGCATGTAATATTTGCACGATCATTTAAATTAAATTAATCCTTCAAATCTCCTCAATAAAAGTCCTAATGGAACACACACACATATTAAAAGAAGTCTTAAGTTGTGTAGGTGGTTTATTAAGTATGGGAAGCATGGTAAATGCTACTGCTATTGCTATAAATGCTGTCAAAATATATATTCTCTTTTCTAAACTCAACAAAAATTTTTTCAGATTATACCTTTTTTCAGATATTACAGTTAGCAATCTACTAACGGCTTATTGCAAAGGTTAGGGATACACTTGAATATAGTGAATCCTATACAGATCATTTTCCTGACTCAGAAAACTCTTTTTGTCCCTTCAGAGAAAGATAATTTGATTAGTTCTTTGCCCATGAGTCCAGCAATATGATATCCAAGTATGCATCTTTTTTCAGCTTGGTGTAGTAAAAGAATCACCCAAGAAAAGGCCTAAATCTAGAAACTGATATAAAGACTGGGTCAATGTGGGGAAGGGAGCAGGGGCGATGGTCAAGCGTGGAGAGCCACAGAGAAGCTAAGGAGACCGACCCTGGGTGAATGGTTTGAGATTTGGGGGCAAACTTAGAGCCCACATGACTAACACATCTCACTGAGTTCCTTGATTTTAATTATAAAGCTCATAAGGAAATTTCCCCAGGAGAAGAAGCAGAATCAAAGTATAAACATATTCCTACTTGACAAATTATACAAATTGAAAAATCTGAGAGGCTCAGCCCTTATGGTTCTGTACTTTTGACTTTTGGTGAATGAAAGGAATGGGTAGTTTATTAGTAGATTTGAGCAACAATAATGTGTTTTTTTTTCCCAGCCTACCTTATAGATCAGGTTAAGAAAAGAGAAATGAATGAATTAGAGGTTTCATAAGAAAATAATTTTCTACGTTGCTCCCTTTTATAAGTCAGCAGATTTTGATGTAACTTGTATACACACATATTTGTATATATATACACATTTATATATAATTCACTATGTTTATATGTGGTTAGATAACTTCTGTAAATTTTTAAAGATGTTTAGTTAAGGAAGAATTATATATCCGATTATAGGTATAATAATTTTAAAGTATTATATTTATTGCTATTTTCTTTCTGTTTGCATATTTTTTTGTTTTTTAATTACCAACAACATAGTAAAAGCTATAAGGCTTTTTTTCCCAGGACTTCATAATTGTATATCCTTAAGGATACTATGCATATAATTTGATATAAAAAATGAGCCTTGGGTCCATATTAATGAATATTAATATATATGATGACTGTTTGTACTATATACTATATCAGTTCATATATTACTACATTATATACACTTATTCTTTGGAATATTATCTTCCTTTATGGCTATACTTTCAAAAACATGGACTCAGGGCTCATATTATGTGTGTGAACTGAATGAAAGTATATTTAAAATATACGTTTATTCTTCTAAATGTTCTTCCAAGTGCAGTCCTTTATGGTTACCCTTTCATAAATACTCTTATAGCCATCTCTGCCCTTGGGAGATTTTCAAGAATATATTCAAGAACCAAAATCAGTCAGAATGAGATTAAGATTTTCTACCATAATTATATGTTCAGTAGAGACAACTAGATTCTATCCTCCTAGTTAACCACATTTATTATTATTTTTTAAAGTTCTCCTCAGCTTCTCTATACTTAGTAACCACCTCATGTCTTAGAAAAATTAATTTTAATTTTGTTTCTCAAGGAAACAGTTTAGATACTAGAAGGATATAATCCCCAACTTTCTTTGGAGGCTTAGGAGATCATTACCGAGTCCCCTCTTGAATACGAAACTGCTTCCATATCCCTTCAAGTAGGTTGCAGGGTCTTTTCTGCAGCTCATTTTACTTCAATCAGAATATGTGGTTTTGAGGAATGTTAGTAAGGTACCCATTTTTTGAAGAGTATGTAAGTCTTTTTACCTGAATTCTGAAGTACTGAATGGAGTCCTAGAAGAAAAACTTGCATCCTCATATGGTATTCTCCTGGTTAACCCCTTATATACCTATATCTCCCTGCTTTATGAAACAACAGCATTATCGTTCATTCATGTAGTACTTTTATCTTAGAATGCATTGTCTCGTGTATGTCTCACTAAGGCCAAAAACAATCTGAGAGAAAGATATTTTTATTTTCATTGTTTATATGATTAAATTGAAATGTCAGGAAGCTGTTTGACTTGCTTGAGGTAACTCGGGGAACTAGCGAGTAACTAAGCAGAAGCTGGATGCATATGCCTTCATATGATTTTCTGGAGGGCTAATTAGCCTTGACGTGGATATGAGAACATCCTTTGGGGGGACTATGTCTTCCTTTCTACGTCCACATTTATTTGGCATTTTCCTTTTTTTGCAAAGCCAGTTGAAAGAATGCAAAAGAAGTCAATAATCATCCCTAAATTCAAATGACACTTGTATATGTTCATCAGTTTAAGAAAATATGCAGCCAATTTATAAATAAGAAATATCAAATTTTGTAGAGAGTAGAAAATATATAATTTGTATAAGAAATTTTAAGTAGGAAGAAGGCATCTCGTCACAAACTTGTGGCTGACACCATGTCATTTAACTTATTTTCTCCATGTTAGCCTGTCAAATTGTCAGAAACCTATCAATGTCTTCACCTTCAATAAGCATAAGATATTGTGCAATAATTTGTCAGTAGGGAAAGGAAAGAAAGCAAGTAAGCGAAGTGGTAAGTCGAAATTGCCACTTTAATGTATAAGTCTCTTATATTTATTATTTAAATGTCAATACTATATTCAAGCAAACGTTTGCTTATCACTGAAGTAGCTCTATTCTAAACATATATAGGAATAAGGAAATACTGCTTAACATAAATATTAAGAATATTTAATGTCCTCAAACAATTCTCTGACATAACCCATCGAGAATCTTTACTTTCCTCTGTCATGGGGTGCCACGATCTCCTGAACCATTTGTATTGATTTCTACCTTAACTGACCATCTATGTACATATTAAAGTACTCATCGTCCAATCATGAAACACATTCTTAAAAAAACGCAGTCCCTAAAAACCTATACGTCAAAGTAATTTTCCCACAAGCATAAAGAAAAAAAGTAGGGACAAGGTTAGGGTATTTCAGCACCATGGAGAAACATGCATCTATTCTGTACCATATTCATAGAATGAATGCTATGCCAGTTTAGGTGGTGGAAGGGAAGAGAGTGAAAGACAGGAGGTGGAGGAGTTTGGAAGCGGGTAGCGCCATCACCCTTACAAGTCGTTTGGGAATGGCTGCCATGACTGGGTAGATCTTTAAGCAACCAATAAATTATAAGAAGGTAACATTACAGTTAATATTACAATACGGATAAAAGCCCACATCTCATACACATGATGTTGGAAAGCAGATAACGGATATTAGAAAGAAGAGAGATCGTGATGAGCTCTTATTCACTAATGACTAATGCTGTCCATTGTCCCTTGATGATGTCTGTGTCATATCATAGCCGTGGTAGACACTCTTGGTGCTCAGCCTAAATCACATTTTCCAGGCTGGCAATGTCTTGTGATTCCCCTAACAGCTGTGAACACAGGCTGCTCACAGCTTCACTCTTCTCCTCCGTGAATTCCCTCAGCTGACTAGAGTCACCTGGTTTGGGAATTCCTGTGGCCTTATGTACATCCGCTGTGGGGAGCCCACAACCAGTTGTGAGTAATTGGGGGGAAAATTTGTGGTGCATTTTCCCTTCACATTTCCCTTTGGGATCAGGTTGAATTAGACTCCGCTCAGTTGTTCCCCCTACTCCATTCTGCTTTGCTCACTTCCTTACAGATTTCCCCTGAGAACACTCCCTCAATCAAAATTTCCTTGCAGTAAAATCCTTGTCCTGGGACTTCCCTAGTGTTCCAGTGGTTAAGACTTCGCCTTCCATTGCAGGGGGTGCGGGTTTGAACCCTAGTCGGGGAGCTAAGATCCCACAAGCCTTGTGGCCAAAAAACCAAAACATAAAAAAATAAAAACAGGAGTAATGTTGTAACAAATTCAATAAAGACTTTACAAATGGTCCACATCGGGCTTCCCTGGTGGCGCAGTGGTTGAAAGTCTGCCTGCCGATGCAGGAGACACGAGTTTGTGCCCCGGTCTGGGAAGATCCCACATGCTGTGGAGCGGCTGGGCCCGTGAGCCATGGCCGCTGAGCCTGCGCGTCCGGAGCCTGTGCTCTGCAATGGGAGAGGCCACAACAGTGAGAGGCCCGCGTACCGCAAAAAAAAAAAAAAAAGGTCCACATCAAAAAAAAAATCTTAAAAAAAAGAAAATCCTTGTCTCAGGCTTTGCTTCTGGGGGACTTTTCCTAAGGTAGCGCTTCTCACATGCTATAGGAGCAAAGTATTCTTCACGGCAGCAGGGATATATTAACCAAAAGACTAAATAAAGAATTTACGTCAATTCCAAATGTGCTGAGGCAAACGTACGTACAACAGTAAACGCCTGTACTGTTTGGTGCTGATAGGTGCCTGACGGGCACCCACATTGTCATTTTCATCTCTAAGTTACAGCTGTCGTTTTGTTGAGGATTTCTACCCAAGTGTTGCATAAATGCTTACACCTCGCCAGGGAAGAAAGTTCAAAGTGGAACCAATATGTGTGTAGTGCTAACTATTGCAGCCTTTTCCACCCTTGTCACTTGAGCAGAACGTTTCAGATTAGTATGGCTGCCATTGATTTTCACAGTATTAAGTTTTAAAATCTCAGATTCTGGTGGTATATTGAGAAGCATTGACATTTAGAGTACCATATTTGAACTGTTTACTCTGTTGGCCCTCAAAGCTTTCATTTTAAGGGTTAAAAAATTCTGACACCACCATTAGATATGGTCATTAGTGGTGAAGTGGTCTTACTCTCAAAAAATACCCTGAATTTCCCATTGTGCTCCTTTTCTGGCAATCGTGGGAGATCCTCCAGCTACTAGAGTTCGTTCTGTGTAATTTTAGTAAAGACCGAGAGCTTTAGCTTGCTTTTTATTCCATCTTAATAATAATAGCAAATATTTATTGATTACTTATTGTTCTATGCATTGTTCTGGACTCTTGGTACGTATTTATTCGTCTAACACTCATAGCAACTTTTTTAGGCTGATAGAGTGATTACCACAGTTTTATAAATTGGAGTAATAAGAAATACAAGTGAAATCTACAGTATAAAAAATCAGGCATACAGCTTGTAAGGAGTGGAGCTGGAATCCAATAACAGTGCAATTCTAGAAAAGATACTGAGGACTCAAATGTTATACCATCCCTGCAGATTCTTAGCTGGAGCCCTAGTCTAACAGTAACACGGTTATGGCTTGTCCTATAATGGTCCTATCCAATAAGTGGTCTGCAGCCACTGGGCTGCTGCTCTGAGACATGGTGTCTTAGTCTGCTTGGACTGCTATAACAGAACACCATAGACTGAGTGGTGAAAACAAGTAACATTTATTTCCCATAGTTCTGGAGGCTAGAAGTCCAAGATCAAGGTGCTAGCAGATTCAGTGTCTGGTAAGAACCTGCTTCCTGGCCCATAGATGGCTGTGTTCTCTCTGTCCTCATGTGACAGAAAGGGTGAGGGAGCTCTCTGGGGCCTCTTTTATAAGGACAGTCATCCCATCATGAGGGCTGTACCCTCATGACCTAGTCACCTCCCCAAAAGCCCCACCTCCAAATACCATCACATTACAGATTTGATTTCAACATATGAGTTTTGGGGCAGGGGAGCATAAATACTCCATCTGTAGCATATAGCAAGTGCAGAGATTTCAAGTAAGCCATGAGAAACATCGATAGCAATCTGATGTTGCCATCACACTCTTGTGCGTAATCAGTGACCTCATCTCAGTGAACAGGGCATGGACCAGTGCGAGCGTTCATGAACTCACGTAGTGTGTCATGTCTAGGGGGAGCTGCGTATTACTCATGCATTATTAGGACCATGTTAAGGTCTGGGGATGACAAACAAACACAAACAACAAAAACCCTTAAAAGGAAATGTTCTCGATGCATTTTCTTTCATTCAGCGTTTCTTGTTACAGTTTCCGTCACCTATCCCCAAACTGAAGCTCAGCTAAAATCTGTTTAGAACACCATAGAGCTGAGTTAGATTTGACTAGGAGTAGGAAAATCAGGGTTAGTCTGTTTCATGAAGGCAAGCTGATGTAAAGTCAGCTAGCATGACCTGTAATGCAATGTAACGGGCCTCATCACATCTCAAAGTGAACAATGGAACCCGGGTGACAGTGCCACGTGCTCCATGTTGCATGTCTCCCATATTTCCCTCAGGAAAACATGCTAACAGCTTGAGGAAGTCTGTGTCACTGCCTGTGGCAAAGTACAGATAAGGCTTAACCTTGTTCTTTTTTTTACATGAAACTCTGAAAAGAAGTTTGAGACACTGGTCTAGAGAATTGTTCGGAGGTTTGTATTATGCTTTTATTGTAATCCTGAGGTATTCCTGCTCTCCTCCTTTAAGGTTTTTACTAATCACAGCAGAAGAAATTATTTAGCATGGAATGGGAAAGGAAGAGTGATTTAGCAAGTCCATCCATACCTACACTGTGAAGAGTTTAATGTGTTAAGCTGAGAAAGGCACACCCATGTGTCTTGAGGAAAACTTCCCCGATGTAATAAGGATACCAAGAGTTTGGGTTGGGTGACATGCAGAAAAACTCTTCTGTACCTATGTTTGTGAAAACAGAACTTACTTGTATTTATTTATGTGTACTTGAAGATGCATGTTCAGGTAAATGGATATAACTTTAAAAATCCAAGTTCTCTGGAGGCATTTCATTATGTGGAGCAAAAAAGTGAGAGAAGTCAGACTGGCAGCCTATGGTTTGGGAGCTTTTCAAGACTGAGTTTCTCCCTTTTTCTTCACCCCAAGTTTGAGCAGTATTCACCTCTTTCTTTAGAACTGAGGTAATAGACAGCTGGCCAGTGTGCGAGTTGTTTCCTTGGAAGGAAATCAATCCCTTAGAGCTAGAAAAAGTCTTCACCTCAGTTGGGAGTGGACCATATCCTCCAGCTTCTAGGGAGAAGACACCCCTACCCCCCCTGTTTCTTTATACCTCTTACCAGACTTCCAGGAATGATCTGCTACACTCTTGCGCTCTTTCCAAGCTGTTGACCACAGTGTGGCAGGAAGTGTAAGTAAAACATAAAACAACCTGCTCTGTGTGACTTCTTTCCACACAGTCCTTTAGTGGGAGCTAAAGGCTGACTAGGATCCCTGCTCGTGGGGAAGGCACCCTGATTGAAGTCACACTGCTGAGTCACTTGGTCCCCTCCTCAGAATGCCTGCCCTGCAGCTTCCCTCAGGCAAGATTCGTCTTCAAACTTCAGGCACTGAAGGGAAGAGAATCCGATTTAGAATGAATTATGCATGGAGATATTCTGCAGCATTTGGAAGGGCTGAGAAATGACATTCACTGAATTAGTTCCCTTCACTGTAAGGCCACACAAAAATAGCCCTCAAAGAGGGAGGACAGAACATATTCCATCTTTTGGAGGTGAGGTTTAGGGAACTTAAATGGTTACTCTGGATAAGTGAGTCAGTGAATGGCAAGGAGTCCTCGCCAGAATCCTGAATCATGTCTCCTTTGCAACAGTTGTTTCATTGCAAAAAAAAGGTAGTAATTTTAGGTGAGAGTATGTTGTGCCTCTCTTCCTTAAGCATAATGAAATGTAACTGGGGGAGAAGGGGTTATAAATTCCATGGCCTATACAACAAGTCACGATACTGAGGTACTTAACAGTAGCCCATTACTGAATTACAATTCCTACACTCCACTACATTTTCACTTTAATAACAGTACAGAGCTGTGATTAATGCTTCTCAGTAACATTCGTTCCTCTCACCAGGTCATTGTCCCTTGCACAGGACTGGGGAAAAGCAGCTCCCATAGTTTTTAAAAGATGAGAATTCTTTGATCACTTAACATACCCTTATTAATGAAGATTCTTGTACAACTGAGTAGTGGAAGGAGAGAAGTGCTGTAGCGGAAGATAGAAGATATTTGTATTATTTATTCATTCAGTCAGTTATTTCTGGTTTCTAGTAACAGGTACCATAGCAAATTTTGAACAATTGGGATCAAGAGGCACAAGTCCTTACTACTGAAAGAGAAGAAAAAGCAGTGCAAACATTGGAAAGGACAGCAAAAAAGAAAGTATTATTTTTTAAGGTGAAATCTGTTCTAGGGAATATAGGAAAAATTAATAAAACTAAAAAAGATGAATGGAGCCTACTAAAATAGTGTAACAAAATCAATGCCATTTATTTATCACAGTAATAACTAAATAGAAATACAATAGTGAAAAAAATTCCAGTTTATAATATCAATAAAAAACAACAACTGGAGATTCAGGAAAATATGTGTAAGAAGCATACAAAGTACAACATATCCCATACAGTGGACATGAAAATAGACGTGATAAAGAGCAGTAGAATGATGATGGAAGGAATGTTGGAATGTTGCAATGCAATGAGTGTTCCAGAATTAGTATGTATCTTTAATCAAATCTAATCAATATCTAAATATCAAGGAGAATTAACATACTAAAAAATAAAGTTCATAGGACTTTGCCTTATCAGTTACAATGTTTAAAACAGTGAACAACTGCCACATATTAAACAGATCTACCAATTTTGGAATAAAAACACAGAATCAGAGGAAGGAACTAAGGAAAGTCAGTATATCAAAATGTAGACTTCAAAATGTTATGTAAAAAGTAAATGCACCGAGCGGGGAAGGCAGGTGCGGTGGGGGTGTGGTGGTGTGATGAAGTGGGAGATTGGGATTGACATGTGTACACTAATATGTTTAAAATAGATAACTAACAAGAACCTGCTATATAAAAAATAAGTAAAATAAAATTCAAAATAAAATAGGGCTGGAAGTGGTATCTAAAATTATAATTTCAACCTATACAAACAAAAATGAACTCAAACCTGCTTATGAAAAAGATATAAGCAAACTTTAGTTGTATGCAAAAGCACGTATTCCACAAGATGGCAGCAAAGAGCTGCTGTTTTTAAAATAGAAGTACTCCCGGGCTTCCCTGGTGGCGCAGTGTTTAAGAGTCCGCCTGCCGATGCAGGGGACACGGGTTCGTGCCGCGGTCCGGGAAGATCCCACATGCCGCGGAGCGGCTGGGCCCGTGAGCCATGGCCGCTGAGCCTGCGCGTCTGGAGCCTGTGCTCTGCAACGGGAGAGGCCACAACAGTGAGAGGCCTGCATATCGCAAAAAAAAAAAAAAAAAAAAAATAGAAGTACTCCCAAAAGGCAAAAGGTGGCAGAAAGAAAAAACATGTGAAATAATATGGTAATGCGTGTAACAGGTTCCCTATTACTACTATGGATGCAGAAGAACTTTCTATGTTTAAAAAATTAATGGGAGAGAGGATAAAATATGGCCAACTGATAGATTTGAACACCCAAAATTTATAAACTCTCACACAACCCAACAAATACATTATACATACGTACAAGGTTTAAATGGCAAAGAGCAAACTTGTTTTAAAAATTGTAATTCTTTGTTTGAAGGAATGCAATTAAAAAAACAAAAACAAAAAACAAGAACAAACAGAGAATGGGGATAGAGAATCCAGGGTAGGGGAAGTGGTTGCAGCTTAGAGCAGTTTTGGGTGAAATGGTGCTACTGAAATGGTGCTGACACACCTGTGTGTGTGAGGGGAGGAGTGGGGAGAGTGAAGCTGCATGTATCTCTATTTTCTGCAAGAAGACTTGCAAGGTGTTTAAAATACAGCCCACTCTCCCCTTCTTCCACATGTTGGAGTGTAATTCCCGACCTTTTCTCTCAGAGCTGGAGATGAAATAAATTATAAGGGAAATGATAAAGCAAAAAAGAAAAACCTGGGAAGAATAAAAATTCTCTGACTCCAGTATATAAAGCAAAGAATATGCATAGATAATTTGCAATGGAGTAAATGGCTAATAAACCCCCAAATATATTCAGCCTCCTAGGGAATGAAATAATTGCAAAGTCAAACCCTTTACCATCTGTCTGTTTGCATATTAAATTCAGTTTTTTTCAAGTGAGTACTCAGCATGAGAGAAGGTTCTATGAAATGTGTGTCTCAAGAACTGTAGTTTCCAGGCAGCAGCTCCTCCATTGATCTGGATCTTCCTAATGAATAAACAGTATTGTCAGATATACCCCATCTTAAAATTTAAAAAAAAATGAATACAGTGTTCTCGTTTCACTGCAAATTCCTCCTCACGTTTAGCAGTTTATTTTCCTACTCCCTAAATCTCGTTTGAAATGTTCAAATTTTACTGACACCAGTCTGCGTCCAATTTGTTCTTGGATCTCATCCAACTAGATTTTCATTCCCATCACTTAATCGTCAGCAATAATTCTTGTATTGCTGAATCTCATAGACAGTTCCCTTTTAACATATTAAATAAATTGATTATAAATCAGAAAAAAAGTTCCAAGTCCTGTAGAGCTATACTGACACCTAGTGGACAAATGGAAACACAAACTTAAAAATAGTTTTTAAGGAAGCAGGTCTACTAAAATTTAGAAGTTTATTTAGTGTACTTTATACTTAGAAACAAAACAAAGTTTTATCTTAAATGAAAGGTAGAGCAGATAAACACAAACCTGCCAGAACAGAGTACACTCACTTTTTTGCCAATTATTTTCTGTCTCTGTATATAACAGTTTTCAATTGTAGGCTAAATCTTTGTCTTCTGATCTATAAAATGAATGTGTCCTGATAGAGATATGGTACTGTAAACACCAGCAATAGCGTAGGTAAAATACAAGGTTTCAGCCCAAAATTCCCTTCACTCTTTGCCTACCACATTGAGCAGCGCTTAATTCTTTCTCTCTTCGCCTCAGCCTTTATTGAGACCCATTCAAGGGTAATTCCCATTCTTTGCTTTGTCCTTGGTCCAATTCTTCTTCTCTCTCTCCTGAATCATCCCTCTCTTCTGCTTTCTGGCTTCTCGCTATCAGGATTTTAACATGCGCAACTCTTCCCCATCTTAGAACATTGAAAATAAAACTGTCAGAACAATAAAAGGGGTAAAGAAACCACCAACAGATAGCCAGACTTAACTTCCAGGACTGACTGCTTCTCTTCTCCCCTCCTATACTTTTTCTTTTATCATTGAGCTTCTTAAAAGGAAGACCTTTGCTTACTTTCTCCATTTTCTCTATTCACATAGTTGTAATAACTCACTTCAGTCTATAATTCAACTACAGCCTCCACAGAAACTACTTTTCCCCCCCAAAGGTCATCATTGGATTCCTCATTAGATGATCAATGGATATGTTTTAATACTGGTCTTGCTTAATCATTGGGAAGTATTTTTTTTTTTTTGCGGTATGCGGACCTCTCAGTGTTGTGGCCTCTCCCATTGCGGAGCACAGGCTCCGGACGCGCAGGCTCAGAGGCCATGGCTCACAGGCACAGCTGCTCTGCGGCATGTGGGATCTTCCCGGACCGGGGCACGAACCCGTTGGTTGCTCAGACATTCTCCTATTCCTCACAACTCCTGAGTCTGTGCTTGGAAAGTTTTCAGGACCATACTCATTTCTGTAGCTGTCTTCTTCGATGCATTTTGGACTGTGGTTTCTTCTGTCACTCTTTCTCATATTTTTCTGTTTTGGGGAATTCCTCAGAATTTTTGGTTTGTTTGCTGATGGCTCTTTTTCTCCTCTTCCATAGTGTCCTCTCTGTTTTCTCATGGATTTGTGGTACGACGGAAAGTACCACATGGTAAGTGGAAACATAACTCCTGGACTGCTCTGTTGATCCTCTGTCTTACTCTGCATTATAATTATTCGCTGTTTTATCTTGCTGAACAATCAAAGCTCCATCATAACAATGAATATATCTAGTTAATAATTGTAAAGACTGTGTACCTTTTGCTGTTATAATGCCTGAGTTTGAAATAGTAAGTACTGTAATAATGTATTAGCTGTTGTCATTAATCTTATAAATGTATGAATATAAATCATCAAAATGTTATTACTATTAATAGGGGCTTCTCTGGTGGCACAGTGGTTGAGAGTCCGCCTGCCGATGCAGGGGACATGGGTTTGTGCCCCAGTCCGGGAAGTTCCCACATGTTGTGGAGCGGCTGGGCCCATGAGCCATGGTCACTGAGCCTGCTCATCTGGAGCCTGTGCTCCTCAACGGGAGAGGCCACAGCAGTGAGAGGCCCACTTACCACAAAAAAAAAAAAAAAAAAAAAAATGTTATTACTATTAATAATATAAATCTTAAGATTTCAAAAATATGTGGAGAATTTAGTTGCGTTCAGGTGTCCTGATAAGTTTATGATGAGACTAGTCACTGACCTTGTCTAGTTATGTTTTTATAACAGTGTCACAGTAAACTTGGCACAGGCTTTGAGATTTTATTTGCTTTTTAGCTCTTGATTCCTTGATACATAGAATTATATCCTTTGGGAAGGGCACCCATCAGATAATCCACCCACGTGAGAGGTCTGTGTTTGGAAAGTGGCAGCATGTGACCATCTGACTTGCCTCTATCATGGCAGTGCCCAAGATAGATTCCAGTGAGCTGAGATTGTCACCAAATGTTACCCTATCAAGGTTTTTTTGGGGAAAATTCTTTTCTCTAGTAAATGAAGCTTGGCCATATACACATACTACAGTGGCTATCCAGGGCATTAAGCTTCCCCGAAGTGTGAATATTGGGGAAATTATCTGTCTATATCACCCTTTGTTTAGAAAGAATTGAGGATGGCTTGCAATATGTAAATGCATGAGGAGAACATCATTTGTGAAGAGTTGAAGAGGGAAGAACAAAAACTAGAACTATGAATGCCAAGGCATAAAACAGAACCAAGAATTAGGCTAACATAGCAAGTGGTCTTGTGGTATTTATACTTACTAGAAGTATGCCACTTATTTGACTCTAAGCAAAATAGCAAATATTTCAAACAGTGAAGATATCCCATTTCATTACATAACTTAAAGTACCCATAAATTTATAACCAGCCAAAATTATTCACAGTAATCATAGAGAGTCTAAATACCAAAATACAAGCTATCTCAGAAGAATCAGAGGCTAGGAGCAAATCTATTTTCTTCTTTTTCTTGTTGTTGGTATTTCATTCATGTTACATTGGCTTGGTAGCCTCTACGTAAAATTCCCCTCAAAATGTTCCCTGGTGATGTCTGGGAATTTTCAAGGTGCACTTGAGCATTTTCATAGTTTTTCTGATTGTTGTCTTGCTGCCTTTGAGAGTTGCCTCTCTCTAAAGTGTTATTGGTACTGAGCTTCCAGTTAATTTCCTACTGATCATGCCTCTTGGTGGCTCTCTCTTGTGGCCCTAATTTACTAGGGGGTGGAGACCGTTCCCATAGGCCGTAGATCTCATTTCCCATGTCCACAACTCATTCCGGTGGCTTCTCCAAATGAGTAAATAGCCGGGTCATCCCATCACACAGAGATCTGAGCTGCCTGCCACTCTTCAAAAGATCCCCTTTTTAAATGAAAAGATCTCTATGTTTTCATTAGTAATTAATGTGCTAATATGTAAATTATTTTAATAGTCCAATGGTTTATGATGATTTAGTTACTAACATCCCAAATAATAATGGTTTGTTTTATTTGAGATGTATTTATAAGGAATCTTTGGATGAAACTTGGGGGGAAAAAAAACCTAAATAGTTAATCCTTTGAACCTGAATGTCTTCTCATTCTCTTGAAAATACACTTCTGTTCATGGGGGACAAAACAACAACTGTAGCACTTTGACTCAGACATTCAGAATACAAAGCTGTCCAAGTTGAATATTGCCTGGCTCAGTTTCATGTAATAGTCAAGCTGGAAAATGCGTTAGGAGTTATGTAGTGTTTTGTCCTTCTTAAACAGATGTGAAAAGTGAGGACCAGAGTGGTTGAGGGACTTGCTCAATGTCATACGTTTATTTTTACCCTAATTAGACCTCCAGTCTAAACTTCCTTGACTAAAGTCAAGAGTTGATTCCATATTTATATCTATATTTTATCCACAAGGTAATGAAGAGGCCATACTTCATATTTCTAAAATCTCATCACTCTCTAAAGAGGTTAATTATTTAATTAGAATATTTATTTATTAAACAGATATTGTTATGTATTTTAATATATTATATTATTTAATGCATAAAAGTGCTTATCTTGCACATCTTCCAGTGTGCTCTTATTCTGGTAGTATATCGCTTCAAATAAGAAAACGTGAATGCAGTATTTTTACCATGGGAAGAAAAAATAAAGTTGAGAAAAATACTCTGTATTTGTCCTATTAGGAAGATTGGATGTCATTTTGTTTTGTTTTAAACATAAAATCAAGCCAGTCTCTACATTTGCTAGTTATTAATCACATATAAAAGAGACAGAATAATTTTGTCCCAGTGGAATTTCATAACTATAATTTATTGGAGAAACCATGTACATAAACAGTCTAGAAAATTCCTTCCATTCTCTGCTCTTTTTGCAGTCTGGATATTGACACTTCTTTACTTGCTTACTAATTTATCAAATATACTTTTCTTCTCTGTTTTAACTCAATTCTCATGTGCAAAGGAAAAATAACTATGGAGTATGAGATGTACACAATCTCTTACTCATAAAAAATTTTTATTCATAGAGAACATTTTCAGCTTTGAACTTGGAGCAATAAAAATAATTTATAAATGTGTGCACAAGAATATATTTTTAGATTTTTGAAATGTTCTAAAATAGAGATTAACCCTATGTATTTTTAACCTTTTAAGTCACATTTCTAGTACATAAAAACTAGGTGACAGAATGTTTTTTCTTTTTTATTAAAAAAATGTTATTGAAGAATATAGTTGCCTGTACAATACTATGTAAGTTACAGGTGCACAATATAGTGATTCACAATTTTTAAAGGTTATGGTCCATTTCGTTTTTATAAAATACTGGCTCTGTTCCCTGTATTGTACAATATAAACTTGTAGCTTATTTTATACTTAAGAGTTTGTACCTCTTATTCCTCTACCATTAAACTGCGCCTCCCCACTTCCCTCTCCCCACTGGTAACCACTAATTTGTTCTCTGTATCTGTGAGTCTGCTTCTTTTTTTGTTATATTGACTAGTTTGTTGTATTTTATTTTAGAGGGAGAGTCTTTTTTCAATTAAATATTTTGAGAGAATTGCAGATTTGCATGCAATTATAAGAAATAATACAGAAAAATCCCAAGTGTTCTTTTTTTTTTTAATGCTGAATGGGTAACGCCCAGAGACAACCAATTCTTTTTTTTTTTAAAATAAATTTATTTATTTATTTATTTTTGGCTGTGTTGGGTCTTTGCTGCGTGCGGGCTTTCTCTAGCTGCGGCGAGCGGGGGCTACGCTTCGTTGCGGTGCGCAGGCTTCTCACTGTGGTGACTTCTCTTGTTGTGGAGCATGGGCTCTAAGGCGCGTGGGATTCAGTAGTTGTGGCTCATGGGCTCTCTTAGAGCACAGGCTCAGTAGTTGTGGCACACAGGCTTACTTGCTCCGCGGCATGTGGGATCTTCCCAGACCAGGGCTTGAACCCGTGTCCCCTGCATTGGCAGGCGGATTCTTAACCACTGCGCCACCAGGAAAGTTCCCAAGTATTCTTTATGTAGCTTCTGCAATGGTAACATCTTGCTAAACTATAGTACAGAATCAACCAGGATGTTAACTTTGACACAATCCCCTAATCTTATTCAGATTTACCCCATATTTTACTTGTACTTGTGTGTATTATGTTTCGTACAATTTCATCACACATGTAGCTCCCCACATCCACCATCACAGTCAGGATACAGAGCAGTTCCATCCTCAAAAGGACCCCCCTCATTGCCCTTTCATAGCCACACCCAACTCCCTTCCCCCACATACCCACCTTTCCTAACCCCAGACCACCACTAATGTGTTGGTTGTCCCGTTCTATGAGTTTGTTATTTCGCAAGAGGGAAGATATATGGGAACATATGTATATGTATAGCTAATTCACTTTGTTATAAAGCAGAAACTAACACATCATTGTAAAGCAATTATACTCCAATAAAGATGTAAAAAAATAAATTTTAAAAAACCCTTATATAAATAGAAACATACAGCATATAACATTTTTGGATATGCCTTCTTCACTCAGTGTAGTTTCCTGGAGATTCATCCAAGTTGTTGTGCATATAAATGGTTCATTACTTGTTATTGCTAAATTGTATTCCACGGTAAGGATGTGTCAGTCTGTGTAAGCATTTCCCTGTTGAGATGTTCCCAGTTCAGCTATTATGAATAAAGCTGCTATGAATATGTGTGGACAGATATTTATGTGAATATATGTTTATATTCTTTGAGTTAAACATCTAAGGATGCAATTGCAAGGTTGTATGGTAGTTGCATGTTTAGGTTTTTAAGAAATGGCCCAACTGTTTTCCATAATGGCTCTACAGTTTTACATGTCCCCCAGCAATGAATGAATGCTCCAGTCTCCCACGTCCTCACCAATATTTGTGTTGTCACTCCTTTTATATTTTAACCATTCTGATAAATATGTATGACATGTCATTGTGGTTTTAATTTGCATTTCCCTTAATGACTAATAATGTTGAACACGTTTTCATGTGCTTAGTTGTCATCTCTGTATCTCCATCAATGAAAAGTCTGTTCATGTCTTTTGCTTATTTTCTTTTGGATCGTTTGCTTTTTACTGTTGAGTTTTAAAGTTCTGGGTATGTTCTTTAACAGTCCTTTGTAAGATTTATGGCTTGAAACTATTTTCTCCCAGCCTGTATGTAGCTTATTTTTTCATCCTCTTAATAGGATAGAACGTTCTCTTTCACAAAGCAAAGATTTTTAAATTATGTTGAGGTCCAGTTTGATGGATCATGCTTTTGGAGTCCAATCTAATAACTCTTTACCTAACCCTAAACCCCAAAGTTTATCTCCTCTGTTTTACCTCTAAAAATTGTATAGCTTATGTTTTCCATTAAAGTCTGTGATCTTTTTGGAGGTGTTTTTGTTTGTTTGTTTGTTTTAATGTATGAGGTTTAGGGCAACATTCTTTTTCTTTTTTTTTGCCTGTGGTATCCAGTTGCTCCAACCCAATTTCTTAATAAAATTATCTTTCCTCCCTGAACTTTTCTCCACCTTTGTCAAAAATATGCACAACCAAGTATGTTTAGATTATTTGAATTGTCTCAATATAAGAATAACTGTACTTGTAATCTTCCACATCCTGTTTCTCATATGCAGCCACTAGGTGGCAACATTGGCTTTCATAAACAGGTTGCTAGCAACAGGTCTTTGAAATTTTCAGTATGTTCTCAGTGAAATTTGTTTTACACCCGGAGTCTCTAATTTATTATGGTCATAAAAAAGAAATAAACTTACAAGAAGAGCTTTAAATACTTCACTAGGGAAAAGCACAACATTAGTATTTTTTGGAACGTTAGAAATCCCATTCAATTTTAATGGTGAACCAAGAAAATGAGACAGACGTTAAGCCTTAAGTCAGGGTACAGGAGAGTCCTGATGAGTCAATTTTCAAGAACTACCTCCTTTTAAATTTACTGAAAAAAGAGAATAACTTCATGGATCTTTTTCTAGAATAAACTGTAGAGCATTTCTTACAATTGCATATTCATATTTACATATTGTAGACCTGGTTTGCAGAGAATATCTCTTTCAGTTACAGAAGAGTTTTTTGGCTTTAAATAATTACGAAGAGATGAATGCAAAAGGTTTGTCCCAGTTAAGGAAGTGCAAAAGAAATCTATCCAGAAACATTTGCATTTTGAAACAGCTCTGTTAAATGTGTATAGTTTTTTAATAAAACATTTCAATTCGTTTCATTAGTATCAAATTTGGTTAGCAGCAATTATGTCAGTAAAATGAAGATATGTATCAGAATGTTCTTTCAGTTTGTCATTCTCCAAAAAGAAGTGTAAGACTAGTAATTACCCGATGACTTTGAGTAGCATGGAGAGAAAAAACTGCTTAACTGAAGAAGAAAAAATTCCATACGTATCTTTAATAGCTTATCATGCAGTCTTACCTATCTGCTAATTGTCAACTACCGTTTTTACTTTTTGTAATGATGAAAATGTTTATTTAACATGGAAACTTACCTAGAGTGGTATTAAGAGAGAGAAACAGTTTTCTGACACATTTTCAAATACTCTAGAGAACAGTGGGATATATTATATTTATATATACATATATATGTATATATATAAATAGTACAATTAGTTTTATAGTTTCATATGTATAATTTTATGGAGATATAATTGACATTATAGCTTTTTAATTTAGATTTTTGTTCAGCTGAGGAAGAATAAATATTCAATTGCTATACATATATTTAATTTTTCTCCTCATTGTTTAACTTTTAAAGACATCAAGTTATTAAGTCAGCAATGACTATAAGCACTTTCTTTGCTCAGCTTCATTTTATGATGAAGTCTTTAGAAGATCGAAGTCTAGTCATGTGGTACAATGGAAAATCTGGATTTAAGACTTAAGTTCAAGACCTGGTTCTATTTAACTTACTATGCAGTGGGTTTGTTTGTTTTGATATTCTTGCATGTCTCAGCGCTATTATAAGTACTTTATAGGCATATCTAGCTTTGTCTAAATAATAACCATACTCCTCAGGTAATATTACTTACATTTTATAGAACAGGAAACTGTGGTTCAGTAGGTTTAAGTCATCTGCCTGTGATAACAGTTTGTAAGTGGCAGATGGGTGTATTTGAAACTTCTTTTTCTGAAGACCACTTTTTCTCAAATTCATCCTTTAACTGCTCTGTGCTGGCTCCATCTTTCCCACCTGTAAAATGGGCAGAGTAGAGAATATGGATTCTAACCTCCCTCTGGTTCTAAGACTTTCCCCTCTCGTGTTATAAGGGAAGATTTTCAGCTTTTGCCAAGTCTGCTGGAGTTTACTGAGGCATCCATACTTTACCAAAGCAATGCTTACCAAGTGAGCGAGGAAAACCCTTCAGAAATTTCCAGATAAAAATAATAGGCAGGGCTTCCCTGGTGGCGCAGTGGTTGGGAGTCCGCCTGCCGATGCAGGGGACGTGGGTTCGTGCCTCAGTCCGGGAGGATCCCACATGCGGCTGGGCCCGCGCGTCCGGAGCCTGTGCTCCGCAACAGGAGAGGATACAGCGGTGAGAGGCCCGCGTACCGCAAAAAAAATAAATAAAATAAAAATAATAGGCATTTATATTTGTGTGAAAATAGCAATACCCTCTTATACTTCGTGGTAGTGTTTCATATTCCTATTGTGGAATGAGAACTACTCTTAAGGATGTGTCAATTAATAGATCATAAGGAGAGGTCAACCAGCAGAATGAAATGAAAAGAAACATTTTATTAGTAATGGTGCAGAGAAAAGAAGAATGAGGTGCTGTTGGTCATAAAGTGGGTCCAGGTAGAAAGTGTCAGATCCAGTAAACAAATAAATAGTCGATCAGAACTCTATCCAAGAACTCGGATCCCAAGAGGTATCTTTTATAATCCAAGAAAAAAATCCTGTTATCTGATCCAGTTCCATAATAAAAAGAAACATTTACTAATAATTATACTTACATTTATATGTTATGCTGCTTTATACTTTTCAGAAACCCTTTTATATACAATATTTTCATTCATTTTTATTTCACCAGGCAATTAAAGAACTGTTCCTCTCATTAACAAGTTGAAGTTCCCAACTTTACATACAGTTAATAGGACAATCCTGGTCCCTTCCACCAAAATAGTGTAGGAGGCAGGGAAGAATCCCACTGTCATATGTATGTGATTTGTTAACTTTTTAAAAGATCAACAAAGGTATAGTGAATCAGTAATGATGAGGTAGGATCGTACTGTGAGCTTTCCAACCACTAGATGGAGAACTTGCATTGCAAAACTGTATGTAAGGATGGGGAAATCAAGCCAACTTAACTTTGCTGTCTGGGCGAAATTTGCTAATTTGGGTCATATATTAGACTTTTCTGTTTTAGTGGTCAATGTGGTTCAATTTTAAGCTGGGGCATAATTTTCACAGTAACTAAAGTTGAAATTAATACTCAGAAACAAACCATACTCTATTTAGAAGTAAAATCCATTAAGTTGTCTGCCTTAGAGGAAGAAGCTGACCAATGGAGAGAAAGCCAATTTCTTTTATTGGAATAGCTGAACTGGTGAAAAAAATTAATACAGTGTGCGGCAATCAAAGGATAGGATTAAACTCCAGTGAGGTCACTTTGTTTTAATTTTAACTCTTAAGAAGAGCATAATTCAGCCTGTTTCATAGGGCACATGGGTTAAAACGATCATTGATTCTTTTTGACCTTGCAAACTTGAAAGACTGGTATTAAATTTCTTAATTTTCAGCGTTTGAACAAATTCTTCTGGACCTTGCAATTACTGATCTCTGTGGATGGTAGCATGCCTGTTTTACATATGCTTACTCACCTTTCAACTAGTCAAAATCAGGCAGCATTACAATGACAGATGTATTAGAAAATACATGACATTATGTCAACAAATGTGAATAAATTGGTACATTAAAATAGAGAGAACTCTTTCAAGATCTGATTCTGGCCCTCTCAGTCAAGTGTTTATCAAGTGTTTATCCATACTGGCAACTCATTTGTAAGAAAAAATAATTAAAAATAAAGAATCTCTATGGATAGATGGGCAAAGTGATTGAGTTTTGATGCCGGGGCAATGCTGCACATTTTGGGCAGTTTTTCCAGTATTATTGTCCAAGAACGGAGAATAACTCTTGCCAAGATGATTTAACGTTTTACAAGCATAATACCATATGTATATGCCACAGTCAAAGTAGCTGAGTCTCAAGTGTATCACATAGTCTCGTGTTGATTGTTAGGATTGTCTAGTGAATGTCACTAATAACCTCTACATCATTTTTGACATAATTGGTATGTCAAAAAATATACCTGAAAGGTGAAGCCTTAGAAATTTAAATTACTTAAAGATGATCCTTTATTATTATATTTATACTGATTTTATCTTATTATCTCTCAGGAAAATGACCACGCTGCAACATTTGCCAGGTGTCACAAATATAGGAGACAAAAATCTGAGTAAATTAGGGTAAAAATTTTCCAAATGCCGAAGTTCAGAAAAAGATAACATTTAATATTTTTTTCTGTTGTTGGACTGGAGAGAGGTTTCATCATTAGACAATTATCAGTCATCGGGAACAATTTCTTGCTTCTTTTCTTGTAATACCTTAGATAGAACCTTAAAGGTGGTGACTTACTGTGTCCGAGGAGTTTCTCAGTTTAATCAGGCTTGGAAACCCTACGTTCGACCATAGACTTCTTCAGGTCAAGGACTGGAACTGGTCTGCCACTGCAGCCCCTGTGCCTAAATCAGGGCATGGCCCCAAGTAGGAACTTCTTAAATAAGTGTTGAATGAATGGATGAATAGAGATGCTCTCTGTTCTAATAGCGATTGACACTGAATTAATTGTGTGCATACTTCGTGTCCTTATTCTTCACTTTCTCACTACTGGATCCCCAGTGTCTTATACATGGCCAACAATACAGAAAGAGCTAATAATGATTTATTTAACGAAAAAGTGAACATTTAGAGTGCCTTAAAACAGGGGTTCCCAACCCCTGGGCCATGGACCAGTACCGGTCTGCGGCCTGTTAGGAACTGGGCCACACAGCAGGAGGTGACCAGCGAGCGAGTGAGCGAAGCTTCATCTGCCGCCCCCCATTGCTCGCATTACCGCCTGAACCATCACTCCCTCCCCCCCCGTCCGTGGAAAAATTGTCTTCCACGAAACCGGTCCCCAGTGCCAAAAATGTTGGGGACCGTTGCCTTAAAAGGCCAATGTTCCTATCTGAGACTAGAGACTTAGACCCTGTAAAATCCATAATAAAGCTTTATTTATTCAAGGTGTCAGGTTTACCGACTCACAGGAATGATTTTCAGCAACCTGAGCCCTCTCCCTCTGAACAGATGTATCCTCACCCAGATTTCCCATAAAAGCATCCAGTTCCTCAACTTCAGGAACTGGACAGACTCTGGAATATAGTAACCCACACCCCCAGAACTGCTAGTGATTCGATAAACACCATCGTAAAATTGGATTTCAGTCTTTTAGTTTCTAATCATCTGTGCTCTTACTTCATGTTACATACGATGTGCTAAAATAGAACAGTGTAATGCCTTATTACATTTGTTTGCAGCAGAAAAGGATGAGGTGTGTTAGATTTTTTTCACCCAGACAGTCTTGTCTGTAACTTGGTCAGATGGTTGATGTCACCAACATAGAGAAGCTGGCATTCAGATGTGGATCATTTTGTGACTGTGTGAGCCAAACACTTCATGGCTCCAAATATCTTTGACACGTTATGGAATTTTCTATTTTGTTATTCAAAATTTAATGCAGGAGCCTAACCAAGAAATGAACCTTTGTCCCATTTGAAGTCGCATCCACCGACAATGTGTATGAAAACTTGTTATTTTTGTTTAACTGTATTACATTATAATAATATAATATAATATAGTTATATATATTTATATATTTTTATATATATATATATATAAAACTACATATAATATAAATGTAGTTTTGTTTCCTTTGAAAGTAATTAAGAAGTTCCAAAGTCCCTCTTTGGAAACATGCACCAAGTTCTTAAAGGCTGGATATGAAAGTTTTTTTGAGATATAGGAAACTTAAAAACAAGTGATGTCCCATTTGTATCTGTAATATGGCTTTTCAGGGAAGGGATGGTTAGTGAAGAAGAGGTTATATCTGGAAGGAATCTGATGCTGAAGGTGACTTATAAATATTTCAAAGGCAGAGAGACTGGGAATCCCAAGGCACGATGTTGAGAAGTCCATAAGAAAATATCGTAAAGAGCTGGGACCCCTCCTCTTTTTTTAGTGAATATAATGAAGGTTTTGTTGAATCATCACTCTAGAGCTACAGAGACGTAGGATTCTCATTCACGATACTTCAGTCCCACTGCCCCTTTTCATAAAAGTCTCTGTCATTTTCTCAGGCCTTATATTTCTCAATGTCCTGCCTCATGTATTATTGTCTAGTATGACTGACCTACTTCTAATTCCCTAAAAGCACATAGATGTACGTACTACTGTGTAGTTTGCTCAGGCCATACTTTTTGTCCCAAAGATCTTTGCCCAAACCTTGAATTGACTAACCCATTCTTGAAAGGTCTGTGTGGGTAACTACTTTTTGTGTTTCCCTAACTCACCCTGGTTGAGTTACAACACCCACCCCTGTATTCCATTAGCTTCCTAAGCATACTTATACAACAGGGGTTCTCATCCTTGCCCATACATTGGAATCGTGTTAGGAACTTTGGTTCCATACTCAAAGATTCTGTATTAATTGGGTTGGGTTGCTGGCTGGGCACTGGCCATTTGAAAGACTCCAGAGTGATGCTAACGACAGCCAAGGTTGAAAACTACCTGGCAGTAGTTTTATATTATTACTTTGGAACATCCTGTTTGTAGGTCTGGACTTTCCCTACGGTTACAAATTAGGCCATGGTTTTTTTTTTGTATTTTCCTCAGAGTCCAGCACAGAATTACTGCCAAACAGTTTTTACGTGCTCGAAAACAGTTGATTGCGTAAACTGAATTCATTGAGGAAAGCCTAGAAAGAGCCTAATTTGAGGAAGTCATGAGGATTTCTCTGAGAGGTTGAATGAGAATCAAAAAAGGAAATTAGTAGGCGAGGGCTGTTTGGTAAAGATAGATTGTTCCTTGAATTACAACATGGTCTGTATATTTCTATGCAGAAAGCAAATGTGAGAGAAAGCAGTAGAAATTGAAGCTTCCAGGAAGAATGTGGTTATTTTAGTAGATAAGAGGAAGAGGAAAATCTGGACTTAGAGGCATTTGAACTCATAAAGGAAGCTGAAACATGGCCCAGTTAAAGATTCTTTAAATTTGAAAGACCAAGTTACCAGTCACACCACTAACCCAATACAAAGCAGTATCTCTTAGGGGAGGGAGCATTGCCACCATTGACTTTTCCCAGTACAAGCAAATCCAACAAAGTGTAAGAATTTATAATGATACTTATAAAACCAAAATGCCAAGTGTAAACTGAAAGCTAAGGGAATGAAATCCTCCAAAAGCAATATACGTATGACCTCTTTTCTTTACTTCATAAAGAATTTTATTCTCCATTACTGCATTATGTTGTGCTATTTCCCCTATATTCTGATTCTGCCTCCCACCCCCGCCCCAACTCCTTCTTGCTTTCTCTTTAAAAGAGTCCTCTAAGATATTTAGTTTGCAGAGCACTGGAGAAAAGATTTAACTGAAAACTGAAGAAGTAAACTGAAATTTAAGCAATGACCTTCCCTTCCTTCAGACATACACACATGTAACAGATTTATATGCCTTATTGTAAACATTCTGCTACATCTTTCCTCCACCTGCTACAAGGAATTAGAGAATCTGGTTTTAACAAGAAAGATAAATGCACCAAATGTCACTGAGCCTCAGGGGGATCAGAGATGGTAAAACAAGTGGTTTAATGTTCTGATTTCCTTTTTTCTAATGTATGTACTGCATTATATTTTCAACCCAATCTCTGAAACCACATAGCTGAGTCTGGCCTCTGCGTGGGCTAAGGAACATTTGCATGGATGAATCAAGCAGATAAATAATCATCCTCTCATTTGTAGGTATATGAATGATTTGGAATGAATGATGTCAATAGATGAGGATGCAATTTGATTATGTTGAGTGAGGACTATCTACAGTATAACAATGATATTTATATAGTACTTTTATTATTTCTAAGCTGGTTTCTTTTAAGCCCTCATTATCTTTATCTAATTAGTGTTTTTCATAGCTGACCTTCAATGTAATAGAACAGGTTATTAATAAGCTTCAAGATACTGTAATTAGTATGTGTTCATGGATCTCACAACTTACTGTCATAGATGGATATGCAATTTACTTGAAATTGAGGCTGATTTATAGCAGTTATGAATGTTGAATCTGATAAGAGAAAGAGAACAAAAAATTCCAAAAGAAAGAAAGTCAGAAATCCAGAAAGCAAGCTAGGAAAACAAAGAAAGAAAGGGAGAAGGAGAGGGAGAGAGGGAAGGAAAGAAAGAGAGGGGAAGGAAAGAAATAGAGAGGAAGGAAAGAAGAAAGAAAGGAGGGAGGTGACAAGCTACAAGATGGAGGATTATTTTTATTGGAAGGAGAATGATGGGGTGAAACTTAAGTGAAGCTTTGGAAGATTGTGGCAGCATTCTGACAGGTGGAGAAATGTAATGATCAATGGTATAAAGGTGATTAAGTTCAGGAAACATCAAAACTAGAGTTGTCAGTAGTGTGTACTGTGCTTTTTTTGTTATCTGTTTGATTGCCAGGATTGATGCTTTGGGGATTAACAGGAAAAGGGGATGCCATGGGAGATAAGCTTGACACCCAGGGATAGGAATATTCTTTTAAAAACTCAAGTTCAAAGTGGTATCATCTTGATTATCATGTCTAAATACCTAGGCTAAGACAATGCTACTCCTTTCAATTTTATTCTTTATGCAACAAGAGGTTTTTAAACTATATTTAAAGAAAATACTTCAGACAGCTATTTGATGAATAGATTAGAGAAGAAGTAGATATAAAAGCATATCAGGAGAATGCTATAATAAACCACAAAAATGTTAATAAGGACAGAATACGTTTTCCTTTATCCACCATTTAAACTTTCTTAAAGAGGAATGTTCTAAACCAAATAATTATAGTTAAGTTTCATAAGTAGACTCCTTTGATATTATAGTAAACTAAGTGTATTTTGGAATATATTTAATATGTTGCAACATGTTGAATTATACTCAACTGAGATATACATGTGTGTCAATAATATTTGTGAATATATAAAATGTTTTAAGGGTGGAATATGGAAAATACCAGGCAGGCAGACTTAATAATAATTTCAAATCAAACTCACCCTGACTAGTGATTTAACATTTAAATGTTTGTCCTTCCATAATTACAATATTTCAACAATCCTGATTGCTACTGTCTGACTCGTTTACCTAAATGATGCTGTCATCACTTTGTTCAGCTACCTCTAATACCTCCTCACTTATTTCCCAATAAATCCATATTCCATTAACTCAAAGTTCTAGGTTTTTCTTAGCTTTATAGTAACCTCTATGACCATATTACTCCTGTAATTTTCCAATACAAACTTCTGGTAAGCTCAAGGTAGAACATTCAGTATTTACAGAACATACCTTTTGCTATCTTGCTTATCCTGTGCCTATGCTCATAGAGTTCTCTGTGCCAGGAGCTCTTCCCCACCCTCTTCTTGGTCTTTTGGAATTTTATCCGTTTGTCCATCCACAAGTAAAGTGACTCTTCTTGCACAGTAACTTCCTGACCATCCCAGACCATCCTTCGCTATTCAGCACTCTGTTGGAAAAGCCAGAAATGATAGGTTAATTTTAATTTATTGAAGCCAGTGTGTATGTGGTACCAAACGAGCTTTTTATAGGATAATTACTAAAAGTTTGAACAAGGAAGAAAATGAAGTTTGGCTATACCCCCAAAGCCCTAGCTTTTATTATTTGTGAATATATTTAGGAGTTTCTTTAATGGATGGCATTAAGCCTAGAACCACATGGGTGTGGGTGTGGGTGTGTTTGTGTGAGTGTGTGTACGTTTGGCTCCATATATTAAACAAGTATCTTCCATTGTTAAAATTTGAAACTAAATTCCTAGTTCACAGCATCATTAGCTGAAGATAAATATCTTGAGATTGTCTACCCTACTGTTGTTAAAATGTACTCATTTATTGTTACCACTTCTCTTGCTCTCCAGAATCAACTGAAGGCATAATTGTTCAAAGTAGTCATGTACCCAGCCTCACCCACCTGGATTTTCAGAACTTGCAAAATCCAAGGGTTCTGTCTGGCTGTTTGATCCATGCCCTGCTGGCCTGGCATGCAAGCTCTGGCTGTACTGAATGCAGAAGTAGCTGAAGGCAGTGTGAACGCTCCATTACTGAACTTCACAAAGTTTCTTTTCTCAGTAGTCCTCTGAGAGTGGATTCTCTGAGAGCAGTGAATAAGATGTAGAGTTATTAGAAAACGCTGCAAATGTGAGAGATTCCTGGCCATTTAATAATCAACTCGGTTTTGGTGAAAACAGGATAGGTCTGTGCACAATCATGAAAAAATAGTTTTCCATCGAATCAGTGACATTCTCATTTCCCCCATGAGTCAGAAGCCTTCAGTAATCCTCCTCAAAACCATCTCTTTTCAGGTATGAGCTACTTCTCCTTCTTTCATAATACGAATACTACCTGAGTAGCTACTTTGAACTTCTTACGTTCGGCACTAGAGATATTAAAAATATAAAGTAAAACATCTGTTTGCATAGCCCTGGATTTTCAGCCACATCATTTCAGAGTTATGGGCATATTTGTATTATCTCTGGTTGCTGCCAAGTTATTGGATACCTGAGGAATAGGAATTTTGTCTTATTCATATTTTCTGAAACCCTCTTTTAGGATACCTAACACGTGGAAATTCTTTGATGTACACCTGTTGAATTGAATTGAATTGAGTGGATACAATGCCAGTTTAAAAGGGGACTTAAAATGTTTACAGTAAAGGAACACACTAGTATCCACTGAAATATGTGTCGACTACTTTGGGTCAATTTTCTACATCTCTGTTAGTTAGTACATTCTTAGAGAGCCTAGTGCTATCCAGACGGCAGAATTTAATCTTAATTTCCATTTCAGTATTATAACAAATTCTGGTGAATGTTGTTGTTTTGTGCTGAATGGTATGTTTAGTCCTCTTAAGGATATCAGCCCCTCATATTTGAATAAGTCTTTAATCTGGTTTATTGAAATTTACTTTATGCTACACCTGCAGTTTTTATAAAGCAGTCACAAACAGGACACATTTCCTTGTTCCCTAGAGATGCTTGGGGTGACACGTACACTAAGTTAAAGTGTTTCTTAGAACACAAAATTTATACTTCAAATCAGTTTCCAGCTATTTTATTGTTTTCTTGTTCATGGCCACATACAGGAAAGTGAATGGTACTGAACCAATTATGAAATCATGTGTCACTCTATTGGTGATGAAAAATGGGCTAGACACAAAATGTCATCAACTCTACTAAGAACAGACATTCCATCAACCTTAGGAATTGAGTAAGTATTTCTAGGCAGCCAGACTTGCTTAATGGCTGTCAGGTGTGCACTGAAAATTTGGTCCTCCCTGAGGGGATTGGTAATAATCTATCAAGATTTAAACTGGTGTACCTTTCAACAGGCAGAGATCACTTGGCAACATCCTCAGCCTGGTACACTGTCAGTTGGATATTCACTGAATTACAAGGATTGAGCAAGGCTTTCCTTTTGAACCACAGGCCATAGAGGAACCTGTAGGGTTTTCACACTCACCAAATTTCTTCGTAGTGGAACAACTAAAAGAGTAAACAAATGGTTACAGGAGGACCAAAATGATATCACACTCTTATGGGAAAAAGCCTATAGACATTTAAAATAATCACAACACTGAAAAGCTTCTTGCCCCAGCATGAAGAAGCAGAAGATGTCTTTGGAAATAGCCGTCTGCACTATCTAAAGTTTAAGCTACATTTTAATGTTCATATGTCTCTCGGGAAGCCAGAATGCCTACATTTTTCCATTTGTAATTGGGGGAAGAAAGAATGGAGGGTTTAAGATCAACCTGGCTAGTGACAATAGGAAAGGACTTTTGGATTCTGTAAGTCATGCAGTTATGTTCATTTTATAGAGATAAAGAAAGAAACAATGTTTCAGAAAAGGCTTATTCTCTTGTGAATGTACAAAATAAATATTTGTTGGAAAGCTTAAGGCAAAATTTGAATCCTACACTTGTTTCATCTAATCAGCCAGTTCTGCATTTTTTCTAGCACAATTTGGATGTAATCCAAAGTGTAAAACTAAGTGGAAGAAACTATCACGATGACAAACCTTCAGAAACATAATTGGTCATGATCAAATCAGTAGTATTAATAATATAAAACACTTGAATATATATACCTATGTTTTTGGCTCTCTAATATGTGCCATTATATTTTACATTATTAATTTTCACAACACCTTATGGAATAGGTGCTATTTTTGTCCCTATATTTTACAGACAAGCAAACTGAGATTCAGAGAATGTAAGTAATTAGCCTACGTTGTACAGCTAACTAGGTAAAGATGGGATTTGCATCCAGGCTATGCAGGTCCCGAAGCTGCGCCTTATCCTCCAAACATAGATCCTCTTTTGTTATAAATTGATGAGCTAACTCTATTCTTATATTCATGGAGACATAAGAGTTGACTATAAAAACTCTAGAGTTTGCATAAATTGATGTCTATCCCGTTTCATTGAAAGAGGTTTAGAACCTACATTAAATTTGTGATGTTTAGCGGCTGTGATTTAAAAATCAAGTCAGTATTTTTCTTTCTTCTTCATTCAGAAAAAATAGTTATTTAGTGGCAGGCAATATAACAGGTGCTAGAGAAACACTGCTGAAATAAACATAACCCAACCTTCATAGAATCTCCTGGGGAAGGCAGACATAGACACAAATTTAGATACATGTTGGGAAAAGGTCTTTGAGAGAGTGTAACACTTGTGCAAATTTAATGAAAAGCTCTGAAGGAAAGGCCTCTCTGCTAAGGTTTCATTTAAGCTGTTGTTCAAAGGATAGTTTACAGTTAGCCAGGAATATTGGTAGTTACATGATCAAAAGGAATAACAGAGTCACTAGAAACTCCATTGCTGCTTAAATCCGTGGAATCATCATCCTGTCGTTTCCCTGACCTCCTCAGCATTCATCATCCTTGACCATATCCTTGTCATCTCTCCACGCTACTCTCTTGTCACTCCTTCTCAGTCTCCTTTGTAAATATTTTTCCCTATCACCACACTTTAAATGTTGATATTCCTCAGAATTTTCCCTTAGGCTCTTTTCTCCTCCCATTCTGTTTTCTCTAGGTGAGTTCATCCATTCCTATACCTTTAGTTACTGTTGCTGCACTGATGATACCCACATCTAGTACGTGTTCTGTATCTCAGGGTATCTCAGTAGCTTAAACCAGACATCTGAGCATCACCCTTGACTTCTATTTCTCCCTTTCCCTCAGTCATTTCTGATCAGTCACCAAGTCCTAGACACCAGTACTTTGTCTTTACATAAATATTACAACTTTTATTCCCACCTACCGTTACCTATCATCTCATGTCTAGACTGCAACACAGCATCAAACTGTTCTCTTTGGTTTAGTCTTTTATCACCTAATCATTACTTTCCAAAGAATCCAGAGTATTCTTTTAAAAGCACATATCCTTTAATGTTAAACTTTGCCTAAAACCCTTCAGGGGCTTTCTATGGACTGATGCATTTTTTTAAGTTCCATAGGTATAGTAATGAGAAATATCTCAGTTATAGGTTATAGAAACCAACTCAAATCAGTTTCAGTGGGGAAGGAGAATTTGTTGGCCATCATAACTAAAAAGTTCCAGGATGACTTTCAGCCATCACTGAATTGAGGCGTTCAATCAATTAACCTGGGTCTCTCTAATAGCTCTTTACTCTGTGCTTGGCTTTATTATCAAGAAGGTCCTTCTCAGAAGAAGGTAAAGATGAACGTGAAAAGCTGCTGGTTTTAGTCAACCAGTTGAAAATGCAGAGTATAAATACTCTCTTTCCAGATTGTTCCAATAAAAGTCTAGTTTAATGCATGCACACTTTTTGACTAGGCTGGGATAAGGACCCGCTCTAAACACTTGGGAATGAGGATGAATTCGCTTGACTCCATGAACTGAGATTAAGAAAATATTGTCCATTGAAAATAAAGATACTGCTTCTAATACATGGGTATGAACATTCAGCAGTGAAGTTGCCAGATGTCCACCTCAGACACCTGCAGAATTCTTTGTGATCTTGTGCTTGCTCACCTGTCCAGCCCACCTCTTATTTACACTTACGTCCCTTTCTCTCCTGAGCTATTTGCTGTTCCCCAAACGTGTCTTTTACATGCACATATTCACAAGCACATTTATATTTGTCAGAAACCATTTTTCTCATTACCTCAAACTCCTAAGCTTCCTTTGTGTCAGTGTTTTGACATCACCTCCTCCCAGGAGCCTCCCTGGCCCTCTATTTATGGGATGGCTGCCACTCTCCTGCTTGTCATCCGTTCGTAGGTATCAAGGTCAGGACTAGTTTCTTGTCCATCTCTGCATCCCTCACACTCAGAACAAAAAATCTGGACTTAAAAAATCTGAATAAATAGTCCTGGAGAAATTACTAAACATTCTAGAGTTTATCTACAACTTCACTATAATAACATATTGCTAACAAGGTTGTTTCTGCTTTTAAAGAGACAATATTCATCAAGCATTTAATGCAGTGTTTCACGTAGCTAGAACGTATGTGTTTCCTTCTTTCCTTTGAAATTGAAATAATTCTGTCAATTCATAACATGAAGCTAAAACCCATTTAATATTATAAAATTATAATTGTTCTTGTACAGCAGGGTTCTACAAACTATAGGCAGAGGTGGTGCAAAGGCCAAACTGAGCATACTGCCTATTTGTAGTCTTACATTTTTTAAATGGTCATGTTTTAAGTAGTCATATATTTATGTAGTGTCCTTGATGTCACCTCTCGGCTCCCAAAGCCTAAAATGTTTGCTGGATGGTCCTTTAAGAAAACGTTTGCTGACTCTGTCCTAGAGTACTCCATAATTAGTTTATATGTGACTGAGAATTAGAATTCAGCAACCCTTTGGAGGGTTGGACATGATGACAATGGAAGTCCTTTCTGTCTTTCAGTTAATGATTTTTTAAATTCACTGTAACTTATGTTAGAAGGCTTATAAATCAAATTATTAGAAGGTTAGAAAATTAGTAACTGTGCTCTGAAGCAGTGATTCTCATCAGTTCTGCAACGTGAATCTTTTTGAAAATCTGGAATTTCTCTTCAGATAAATGCGTATATACAAATACATTGAAATTTTCAAAGATTTCCAACAGAATCTCACCTCTCTGCTTCCTATCTGCGGGCTATGTAAAGATTCCGGGACCATGAATTTTTAGAGTTTCTACTATGTTTCTGTTGCCAAAAATGTAGTTGTTTACTAGGAGTGATAATAAGTGCAAAATCCATAGAGACAGAATTTTTCTATTTGCGTGATCTGTCCATTTTTTTTTTTAGGGAGAGGAAGTAAGCTGGCCTCAATAAGAAATTGATTGAAGACATTAGTGACTCTGAAGCCGATTTTGGTTGCTCTCCTTCCCTCAGTGGCAAGATACTTTAAAAAATAAATTATAAATATGGGGTATTTAGGAAACTATATTTTGATTCTCCAACTGGATTGCTATCCCTCATCTTTGATTTGAATACTGGGGAAGCAAAATATTCATGTCAAAGTAAAACTCTGATAAAGCTTTCAAGATTTTACTTAATGCACTCCATCCTCATAGGTTTGGCTCCGTTCTCTGAAGCTGAAAATAGCTAACAAATGGCTTTCCAGCACTGCCTGAGTTTTATTATATTTCTGTTCTGTTTGTAGGCGTCCATGATATAGGGAGATGACATCATAGCTATTAAATCTTTCTCTCATTAAGAAACTTATTTTAAGTTTTTCCTTAGTCAGAGGTACTTTTGTTTCATCTTATCCACACTCTGGATATTGTAGGATAAAAATACAAACTAAAAATCTCTTCAAAAATGAAATTGGTAAAGGCAAAATATCTGGAAAAATGTTTGAAGTCTGATACACACACACTTATTGAAGCACAGGAATATGTCTAGGTATGTCTGTACACACCCTGATAGAGATACATGTATGCTTCCCAATATTAGAATGTGTTGGACATCTACTAGAGGGGACTATGGGAATTTCAGAGGAATGTTCCAAAATACAATTTACATTGACTTCTCCCTGTCCCATAGGAGAACTCAGGAAGAGGGATTTTAGATGAAACAAGTTTTCAAGATATAAGAAGAGATCTTCATTTTTTATTAACTTGGATAAGTAAAATTTGGGGAAAATGAGAATTTCGGTGAGCCACAAGAGGGCTGATGAAACTCACTCCTGGCTGCATGGCAGAACAGAAGGCTTCGAGAGAGAACAGGACTGTGCCCCTGTGGGGCTGGTCACTCACTCCTTGTCCTAACACATTTTAAAGTTGTGATGCACCCTTTGCAATTCAACGCACATTCGTTTGAGTGAAGTATCATGGAATGTCCCTGGGAGGTGTAAAGATAAAGAAATAAGTAAGCCTTTGTCCTCAAGGTGCTAATGATGTAGAGGGTGAGAGAGAGGATGGCAGTGAATAATTCTAATAGAATGCATGATAGCATTTCTGAAATTAAAGGCAGAAGTCTGCCTCAAATGATAGTAGCAAATGTGTCCCAGAATGTAAGAAAGAACTCTTACAGAAGAATTTTTACTGCACTCTGACCTCAGTGACTCCTTAAAAGCTGCATGGTTTGGCCATTATATTTAGGATGGCTCATTTTTACCACTAAAGGAATCCAAATTACGCTGAAGTCAGTTTTTCAGTGTTTTTTTTTTTTTTTTTAATCTTTTTTGGAGTATAGTTGCTTTACAGTGTTGTGTTGCTGCTGTATAACAAAGTGAATCAGCTGTATGTAGACGTGTATCCCCATATCTCCTCCCTCTTGCGTCTCCCTCCCACCCTCCCTATCCCACCCCTCTAGGTGGACACAAAGCACGGAGCTGATCACCCTGTGCTATGGCCTGCTTCCCACTAGCTATCTGTCTTACATTTGTTAGTGTATGTATGTCCAGGCCACTCTCTCACTTCGTCCCAGCTAGTCCATTCTCTAAGTCTGCATCTTTATTTCTGTCCTGCCCCTAGGTTCATCATAACCTTTTTTTTTTTTTGAGATTCCATATATATGTGTTAGCATATGGTATTTGTTTTTCTCTTTCTGACTTACTTCACTCTGTATGACAGACTCTAGGACCAACACATCACTAAAAATAACTCAATTTCATTTCTTTTTATGGCTGAGTAATATTCCATTGTATATATGTGCCACATCTTCTTTATCCATTCATCTGTTGATGGACACTTAGGTTGCTTCCATATCCTGGCTGTCGTAAATAGTGCTGCAATGAACATTATGGTACATGACTCTTTTTGAATTATGGTTTTCTCAGGGTATATGCCCAGTAGTGGGATTGCTGGGTCATATGGTAGTTCTATTTTTAGTTTTTTAAGGAACCTTTATACTGTTCTGCATAGTGACTGTATCAATTTACATTCCCACCAACAGGGCAAGAGGGTTCCCTTTTCTCCACACCCTCTCCAGCATTTATTGTTTGGAGGTTTTTTGATGATGGCCATTCTGACTGGTGTGAGGTGATACCTCATTGTAGTTTTGATTTGCATTTCTCTAATGATTAGTGATGTTGAGCATCCTTTCATGTGTTTGTTGACAATCTGTATATCTTCTTTGGAGAAATGTCTATTTAGGTCTTCTGCCCATTTTTGGATTGGGTTGTCTGTTATTTTGATATTGAGCTGCATGAGCTGCTTGTATAGTTTGGAGATTTATCCTTTGTCAGTTGCTTCGTTTGCAAATAAATTTTCCCATTCTGAGGGTTGTCTTTTCATCTTGTTTATGGTTTCCTTTGCTGTACAAAAGCTTTTAAGTTTTGTTGCGTCCCATTTGTTTATTTTTGTTTTTATATCCATTTCTCTAGGAGGTGGGTCAAAAAGGATCTTGCTGTGATTTATGTCATAGAGTGTTCTGCCTATGTTTTCCACTAAGAGTTTTATAGTGTCTGGCCTTAGATTTAGGTCTTTAATCCATTTTGAGTTTATTTTCATGTATGGTGTTAGGAAGTGTTCTCATTTCATTCTTTTACGTGTAGCTGTCCAGTTTTCTCAGCACCACTTATAGAAGAGGCTGTCTTTTCTCCATTGTATATCTTTGCCTCCTTTATCAAAGATAAGGTGACCATACGTGCATGGGATTATCTCTGGGCTTTCTATCCTGTTCCATTGATCTGTATTTCGGGTTTTGTGCCAGTACCATACTCTTTTGATTACTGTAGCTTTGTACTGAAGTGTGAAGTCAGGGAGCCTGATTCCTCCAGCTCCGTTTTTCTTTCTCAAGATTGCTTTGGCTATTCGGGGTCTTCTGTGTTTCCGTACAAATTGTGAAATTTTTTGTTCTAGTTCTGTGAAAAATGTCATTGGTAGTTTGATAGGGATTGCATTGCATCTGTAGATTGCTTTGGGTAGTATAGCCATTTTCACAATGTTGATTCTTCCAATCCAAGAAGATGGTATATCTCTCCATCTGCTTGTCTCATGTTTAATTGCTTCCATCAGTGTCCTATAGTTTTCTGCATGCAGGTCTTTTGTCTCCATAGGTAGGTTTATCCCTAGGTATTTTATTCTTTTCGTTGCAGTGGTAAATGGGAGTGTTTCCTTAATTTCTCTTTCAGATTTTTCATCATTAGTGTATAGGGGTGCAAGAGATTTCTGTACATTAATTTTGTATCCTGCTACTCTACCAAATTCAGTGATTAGCTCGAGTAGTTTTCTGGTAGCATCTTTAGGATTCTCTATGTATAGTATCATGTCATCTGCAAACAGTGACAGCTTTACTTCTCTTTTCCGATTTGGATTCCTTTTATTTCTTTTTCTTCTCTGATTGCTGGGGCTAAAACTTCCAAAACTATGTTGAATAATAATGGTGATAGTGGACAACCTTGTCTTGTTCCTGATCGTAGAGGAAATGCTTTCAGTTTTTCACCACTGAAAATGATGTTGGCTGAGGGTTTGTCCTATATGGCCTTTATTATATTGAGGAAAGTTCCCTCTATGCCTACTTTCTGGAGAGTTTTTATCATAAATGGGTGTTGGATTTTGTCAAAAGCTTTTTCTGCATCTATTGAGATGATCATATGGTTTTTCTCCTTCAATCTGTTAATATGGTATATCCCATTGATTGATTTGCATCTATTGAAGAATCCTTGCATTCCTGGGATAAACCCCACTTGATCATGTTGTATAATCCTTTTAATGTGCTGTTGGATTCTGTTTGCTGGTAGTTTGTTGAGGATTTTTGCATCGATGTTCATCAGTGATATTGGCCTGGAGTTTTCTTTCTTTGTGACATCTAGTCTGGTTTTGGTATCAGGGTGATGGTAGGATGAATTTGGGAGTGTTCCTCCCTCTACTATATTTTGGAAGGTTTTGAGAAGGATAGGTGTTAGCTCTTCTCTAAATGTTTGATAGAATTCGCCTGTGAAACCATCTGGTTCTGGGCTTTTGTTTGTTGGAAGAGTTTTAATCACAGTTTCAATTTCAGTGCTTATGATTGGTCTGTTTATATTTTCTATTTCTTCCTGGTTCAGTCTCGGAAGGTTGTGCTTTTCTAAGAATTTGTCCATCTCTTCCAGGTTGTCCATTTTATTGGCATATAGTTGCTTGTAGTAATTTCTCATGATCCTTTGTATTTCTGCAATGTCAGTTGTTACTTTCCCTGTTTCATTACTAATACTATTGATTTGAGTCTTCTCCCTTTTTTTCTTGATGAGTCTGGCTAATGGTTTATCAATTTTGTTTGTCTTCTCAAAGAGCCAGCCTTTAGTTTTATTAATCTTTGCTAATGTTTTCTTCTTTTCTTTTTCATTTATTTCTGATCTGACCTCTATGATTTCTTTCCTTCTGCTAACTTTGGGGGTTTTTTGTTCTTCTTTCTCTAACTGCTTTAGATATAAGGTTAGGTTGTTTATTTGCGTTATTTCTTGTTGCTTGAGGTAAGATTGTATTGCTATAAACTTCCCTCTTACAACTGCTTTTGCTGCATCCCATAGGTTTTGGGTCATCGTGCTTTCATTGTCATTTGTTTCTAGGTGTTTTTTGATTTCCTCCTTGATTTCTTCAGTGATTTCTTGGTTATTTAGTTGCATATTGTTTAGCCTCTGTGTGTTTGTATTTTTTACAGATTTTTTCCTGTAATTGATATCTAGTCTCATAGCGTTGTGGTCAGAAAAGGTACTTGATATGATTTCAATTTTCTTAAATTTACCAAGGCTTGATTTGTGACCCAAGATATGATCTGTCCTGGAGAATTTTCCATGAGCACTTGAGAAAAAAGTGTGTTTTGTTTTTTTTGGAGGGAATGTCCTATAAATATCAATTAAATCAGTCTTGTTTAATGTGTCATTTAAAGCTTTTGTTTCCTTATTTATTTTCATTTTGGATAATCTGTCCATTGGTGAAAGTGGGGTGTTAAAGTCCCCTACTATGATTGTGTTACTGTTGATTTCCCCTTTTATGGCTGTTAGCATTTGCCTTATGTATTGAGGTGCATAAATATTTACAATTGTTACATCCTTTTCTTGGATTGATCTCTTGATCGTTATGTAGTGTCCTTCTTTTTCTTTTGTAATAATTTTTATTTTAAAGTCCATTTTGTCTGATTTGAGAATTGCTACTCCAGCTTTCTTTTGATATCCATTTGCATGAAATATCTTTTTCCATCCCCTCACTTTCAGTCTGTACGTGTCCCTAGGTCTGAAGTGGGTCTCTTGTAGACAGCATATATATGGGTCTTGTTTTTGTATCCACTCAACCAGTCTATGTCTTTTGGTTGGAGCATTTAATCCATTTACATTGAAGGTAATTATCGATATGTATATTTCTATTACCCTTTTCTTAATTGTTTTGGGTTTGTTATTGTAGGTCTTTTCCTTCTCTTGTGTTTCCTGCCTAGAGAAGTTCCTTTAGCATTTGTTGTAGAGCTGGTTTGGTGGTGCTGAATTCTCTTAGCTTTTGCTTGTCTGTAAAGGTTTTTATTATTCCATTGACTCTCAATGAGATCCTTGCTAGGTAGAGTAAACTTGGTTGTAGGTTTTTCCCTTTCATCACTTTAAATATGTCCTGCTACTCCCTTCTGGCTTGCAGAGTTTCTGCTGAAAGATCAGCTGTTAACCTTATGAGGATTCCTTGTATGTTATTTATTGTTTTTCCCTTACTGCTTTTAATATTTTTCTTTGTATTTAATTTTTGATAGTTTGATTCATATGTGTCTCAGCATGTTTCTCTTTGGGTTTATCCTGTATGGGACTCTCTGCACTTCCTGGACTTGATTGACTATTTCCTTTCCCATGTTAGGGAAGTTTTCAACTATAATCTCTTCAAGTATCTTCTCAGTCCCTTTCTTTTTCTCTTCTTCTTCTGGGACCCCTGTAATTTGAGTGTTCATGCGTTTAATGTTGTCCCAGAGGTCTCTGAGACTGTCCTCAATTCTTTTCATTCTTTTTTCTTTATTCTGCTCCCTGGCAGTTATTTCCACCATTTTATCTTCCAGCTCACTTTTCCATTCTTCTGCCTCAGTTATTCTGCTATTGATTCCTTCCAGAGTTTTTTAATTGCAGTTACTGTGTTGTTCACCACTGTTTGTTTGCTCTTTAGTTCTTCTAGATCCTTGTTAAATGTTTCTTGTAGTTTCTCCATTCTGTTTCTGAGAGTTTGGATCATCTTTACTATCATTACTCTGAATTCTTTTTCAGGTAGGTTGCCTATTTTTTCTTCATTTATTTGGCCTTATAGGTTTTTACCTTGCTCCTTTGTCTTTAACATACTTTTTGTCGTTTCTTTTTTGTTTTGTTTTGTTTTAATGGGTGGGACTGTATTTCTGTCTTACTTATTGTTTGACTTGAGACGTCCAGTACTGGAGTTCACAGGCAGTTGGATAGAGCTGGGTCTTGTTGCTGAGATTAGGAACTCCGGGAGATGTCACTCCAATTAATTTTCCCTGGGGTCTGAGGTTCTCCGTTTGTCCAGTGGTTTGGACTTGGAGCTCCCACCACAGGAGCTCGGCCCCGACCTTTGGCTTGGGAACCAAGGTCCCACAAGCCTGTTGCTAGGGATTCCTCCCATCCCCTTAGCTGTCCGTGGTCCCACACCAGTGCCTGGTACGTTCCCTACTTGTGCAGAGACACAAATTCCACTTCCTCCTAGTCCACCATCTTGACTGCACCCCTTAGTTTTTCAGTGTTTTTTTTTTTTTTTTTTTTTTTTGGCAGTACGTGGGCCTCTCACTGTTGTGGCCTCTCCCGTTGTGGAGCACAGGCTCTGGATGTGCAGGCTCAGCGGCCATGGTTCACAGGCCAAGGCGCTCCGCGGCGTGTGGGATCTTCCCGGACCGGGGCACACACCCATGTCCCCTGCATCGGCAGGCGGACTCTTAACCACTGCGCCACCGGGGAAGCCCATCAGTGTTTTAATTCTCTTGTATGTAATGCCAATTTAGAATCCCTGACCCAAAAGGTAACTGATTACTTCTTGGGTTTTCAATAAGAGACTAGTTGAAAGTTACTTACAGTAATTTAGTTCCTGTTCCTTCGCTTCAGAATAGAAAGAATTCAAGAAAACTCACATCCATCTGGTGATTGGCTCAGTGCAAACAAATTGTCAACTAGTATCCTGAAATGATGAAAGAAAAGACAGTGACTGAAAATAGAGACAGACTGTTTTACCAATTCCTCCAATATAATAATAGATTTTTATAAAAATAACCTTCATTTTTTAATAGTTTTAAGATAATTTTCATTATCTTAAATATGATGAGACAGGCAAATATCTGATATGTTATTGAAAGGTATCAAAATTTAATTAAAACATTTTTGTAATTGGAAAAGAAAAATTTTAGTTATCTGTAAGTTAACTTATCCAGAGCACTTTATAATCCATATGTGTCACATAAAGGCAGTGTCAGTATACTAAAAAAACACATATTAGAAATCAGGATTAAAAAGAATAATCACACCTTGATAGGTTATTTGATGTAATTCAGTAGATAACTTGGATTTCCTGATGTAATTACTCTTGAAACCTAAAAGAAATGTTAGTATTTTAAAATCCAGACCTGGTTCGGTACTATTTTGAAACAAACAAGCAAGCAAGAAAGCAAATAAAAGAGAACTATGAATCTTCAACTCTAAACTTCAGTGCCTGTAATATAAACAGTAAGTGGTTATGTTACTAACCTATATCTTAACTGTCAAGGTGAAGAAATGTTTTTTAATTTATTTGAGAAACTCATGTTGAAAAGTAAAGTGGCCTTTTTGAAAGCCAAAGAACACTGTGAAGAGACACATTCCGAACTTTGGGTTTCTTTAGAGTATTCTCTTGACGAAAAGCATTTTATGATTTTTGACTTTTACTAAATTTATACATTTAGCTGTACCTGGGTAATTGATTTCAGGCTGGAATAAGCTCAATTTCTTCCCACTATCATTTAAATGCAGTTGTCATTTTTGTAACTATGATTAATAACTAGATAGAATATTTTTCATAATGTTGAGGAATTAAATAATTAACATCAAATAAATAAGCCCGAGCCAATAAGCCCGAGTCACTTTTTCTTTTTCAGAATGGTTACAGTCTTTAGATGACACTGAAATTTAGTGAAGATATGAACAAATTAATTTGCATATATTTTAAAAAGCATTTTACAGTTACATATGTCTTAAAGCAGAGCCTCTTCCATTGACTTATGCATTTACCCTGTAGTGAATGTGTGTATAGTAAGATACATGATAAACGCCAGGTAGGCACAAAACATGCCCTTAAAATCTATTTGAATATATTCAGTGTGTGTGTATGTTTTGATGGGGGTATATTTGAATAATCTCAGTGGTAAATAACAAATATTATTTTTATATGAGAGCTAGCATATGTTTCAAAACTTGTTTACCCTCCTCACTTACTTATAATATCTACCATCTTATCCCCCATCTCCCTCTCATTCTCAGCAGATGACCTTTACTAAGAAAACAGTTTGACAATTTCTTATAAAGACAAACATACACTTACATTTTAACCCAGCAATCCTACTCCTGGAATTTTACCATAAAAGATTGAAAACTTATGTTCACACAAGAAAATGTGCCCGAATGATGATTGTAGCTTTATTTGTAATAACCAATACCTGGGAACGGCCCTTATGTTCTTCAGTGGGTGAATGAATAAACAAATTATGGTTCCTTCATACAGTGGACGTTTTCCTTAGCAAAAAAAGAAACAAATTATTGATAAACAACTTGGCTGGATCTCAAGCGCATTGTGTTGAATGAAAAACAAAAAGAAAATCTCAAAGGTTACATGTTGTACGATTCTATTTATATTAGATTCTTGGTAAGACAAAATTGTAGTCATGGAGATGAGATCATGGACTGCCAGGGGTGAGGATGAGGAGTGGAGTTTGTGACTATGAAAGAGTTGTGCCTGATGGAGTTTCTTTGGGGTGATGGCTCAGTTTTGTTTCCTGATTTGGGGTGGTATTTACATTAATCTACACATGTGATAAAATATGAATGAACTATATACAATTGTTGAAATCTAAGTAAGCCTGTAGTTTAGTTAATAGTAATGAACCAATGTCAATTTCCTGGTTTTATTTTCTTTTAATTTTTATTTTTTATCACTTTATTTTATTTTATTTATTTTTAAATTAATTTTTACTGGAGTATAGTTGCTTTACAATGTTGAATTAGTTTCTCCTGTACAGCAATGTGAATCAGTTATACATATACATATATATGCTCTTTTCTTAGATTTCCTTCCATTTAAGTCACCACAGAGCACTGAGTAGAGTTCCCTGTGCTATACAGGAGGTTCTCGTTAGCTATCTTTTTTTATATATAGTAATATTTATGTGGCAATTCCAATCTCCCAATTTATCCGACCCCCTTGCTTCCCCCCTTGGTAACTATAAGTTTGTTTTCTCCATCTGTGACTCTTTTTCTGCTTTGCAAACAAGTTTATCTGTACCATTTTTCTAGATTCCACATATAAGCAATATTATACGATATTTGTGTTTCTCTTTCTGACTTAACTTCACAATGTATGACAATCTCTAGGTCCATCCACATCACTGCAAATGGCATTATTCCATTCGTTTTTATGGCTGAGTAATATTCCATTGTATATATGTGCCACATCTTCTTTACCCATTCTTCTGTCAGTGGCCATTTAGGGTGCTTCAGTGTCCTGGCTCTTTTAAATACTGCTGCAATGAACATTGGGGTGTGTGCATCCTTTCTAATTATGGTTTTCTCTGGGTATATGCCCAGGGGTGGGATTGATGGGTCATATGGTAGCTCTATTTTTAATTTCCTTGTTTTAATATCATATTTTGATTATGTAAGATGTTGTCAGTTGGGAGAAGCTGGCTGAATGATATGCAAGAACTCTTTACTACATTTTTTTGCAACTGCTATGTAAATCTACAGTTATTTCAAAATATATATTTTTTTAATTAGCAGCTTTCCCATAGCACTCTCAATGTCTTACTACCAGGCATAACACAAGTCTTCTGACACCTGCACTCATACTGTTTTCCTTCTATCCTGTTATAATAGGGAGCACTCCTCTTTCCATTTAAGATCAGACTCTTCAAGTGGGCTTTGCATCCCATCTCTGTACAACATATCAGCAATCTTACCCTATTTATTATTGTACATACATTTTTTTTTCTCAGCTGGATCATTCCAGTGAATGTGTTAACTTGCTCAGAATACCTACCCTTTAAAAAAAAGGTGTTTCCTTCATTTGTCCTCACATTCCTTTCCATGCTATCAATTTTCTCCCCATTTTCAAAGCCAAACCTCCCAAATATGTATAAATGTGTCTATGCTCACAGGACCTATTTCCTGACCTACCACTTTTACATCAGCCTACACTAATGCATATGGGAGGTTCAATGATCATGAGAGGAGGGACTCATAGAGGGTGATTATAAAGAACATTCCCACCAATAAATCCAATGGACTTCTTCACACTGCTTACCGTAGGTCTCATTTTATACTTCTTTATGTGACTATTTGATTAATATCTATCTTGTCACTAGACTGACACCAGAGATTATCTTTTATCATAACAGTACTCTTGTTATTTTATCATAACAATACTCTTGAACATGGTAGATAACCAATTGTCTAAGTCTAAAATTAGCATCTATACATAATCGTGCAAAAATGTTATTCTCCAGCTCAGAGAAATTTTTTACTCCAGTGAAATATATACATTGTTTAAAATATCCACTTGGCAAAGTCAAGTGTATCTCGTGATGTGTGTTCAATACTGAGCTCAATATCTTTTCCCTAAAACTTACTCATGCCCAGTGTTCCTCCATTTTAAGGAATAGCACCTCCATGCATCCAGTTACACGAGCCTGAACTGTAGGCATGATTCCTGCATTTATGATATAATATCCAGCATGTCCTCAAGTCTTACAGATTTTATTTCTTAAATATTAATTGAATGCAGCTCTCCTTTTCCTGAAATGCCAACATATTGTGTCACCTATCATTTCTCATTCAAATGGCAAGTTCCTCCTAATTCGTCTTTCCACTTCTACACACTGGTGTATGTAAATATACTAATACATATTATATTCTGTATATACCAATATCATATGTGATATAATATATTTTGACATGTATTATATAATAACAATGTATAACTGTATGTTATGTATAATACTATATTATACACATATACATTAATATGTACAAGTGAAAAAACCTGTTCTTATTCATAAATATATTTATGTATGGATGCTTACCCAGATAAGTCCTGAGTATAGCCACCAAGCCATGACTGAGTTCCTCTGCATAAGACACTGTCTGAGATATATGACATATCAAAAATGTCCATGACAAGTTTTCTGTCCTCAAGGTCTTCAGTCCTAAATTGTGCTGTGGGTTATGTGACTCACCTTGCAGGGAATCTGTGATCAGTTTACTTGTCACTCTCCTTTATCCATGATAATTCTGACATTTTTTGTGATTTTGAGGGGCTGGTCTACCCAAAATTCATATTTTGAAGTCGTAACCTCCAGTAACTTGGAATGTGACTATATTTGGATATAGAATTTTTAAAGGGGTAGTTAAGTTAAAATCAGGTCATGGGTGGGCCATAATCCAGTATGACTAATGTCCTTATGAAGAGATTAGGACACAGGTACACACAGGAAAGACCGTGTGTGTACACAGGGAGAAAATGGACATCTCCACACCAAAGAGAGAAGCCTTAGTAGCAACCAACCCTGTCAGCACGTTGATCTTGGACTTCTAGAATCCAAAAGTACGAGGCAATACATTTTTGTCATTTAAGCTACCAAGCCTGTAGTACTTTGTAGGGGAGCCCTAGTAAATGAGTACATTGGCCCTCTCTCTCAAGGTCCTTACTGTTAATATTTCAGCATGCTTTGCAACAAGGCTGCCTTAAGACTTTTAATAACAAAGCTTGATATTGGCTTCAACATTTAAATAATAGTGTATACCACACCTTATTAATCTACGCACAAACCCGAGGATGCCAGTGCTTTATTTTCTTTTTTAACCAGTTACATTTCCCTGAAGTCTCTCAGTTAGCAAGTGATGGAGCCTGGATTAAAATCCAGGGTGTCTGATTCTTAAGTTTATGAGTATTTAAACGATTGCCTGAATATTACACAGACGGTACAGTGAGCAGCTTAGAATTAGCTGTAATTGACTTTCATCACAAAAAGTGGTTAACACAATAGGCTTCTTTTATTTGTTCTCATCAAGTAGTTCAGATGTGCATTGTGGGGCTGTGTGTAAGTCTGTAGCCTCTGGTGACTAGCTGAAACATTTACAATCAATCGGAATCAAACACCTCGCAATAGTATTCTCCAAATGATGTTCATTAAGTGAAGCTTTTCTTCTCTCACAACGTAAAATAATCTTGTTTTGTAGAAATAAACAAGAACAGTGGCCTGGGGATATTCAGACAAGATTCCACCACAGAAAACAGAATGTGGAAGTTGTTAGCCTTTTTTGCCTGTATGAGCTGTTATGATACCTTGTATTTAAAATCACAGTCTGGGAGAATCAGCTTACCAGTAGCCTGGATACTGAACTCAACATCCTGATACCCTCCCACTAAGATGCTATTAGATGTTATGCAGCAATGACTTGAAATTCACAAATCCCCTATTTGTCAGTAATAAATTTTTGTCTATCCAAAACAGGGCTTGTGTGTGGGATCTACTAAGGTAAAAATTATACTTCTAAGGCATTTTTATAGGAGAGTATAGTTTCTTGTTTATTAATAAAAGGCATTCTTTCCAAAGGGATATTTTTCTTTTCAGTTTCATGTTAACCTAGTTTTGAAAAAATATTTAATATTGTGAAGTTTCCTCAAAGTCTCAGAATTAAAGATCATTGTGAAGATCGGTAAATCTAATTAGGGTTTTGCCATTAGATCAAATATCCAGTACGTGCTTTTTTTCATATTTAGGACTATTATAAATGCGAGTCAATAACCTCATTTTATTATGCATCAATATTTGTTCAACAAGCTTCTTGGGATGTTACCGTATCTGTAGGTTTTCTGTGAAGTAAAAGAATGAAGCAGTTCAGAAAGTCCTCAAGGGGCTTATAGTCAATTTATAGAAACAGTACACATATAAAGTAGTTATTGAGCTCATGACTATATTTAGGTTATCAAATTAGGTATTATAGCATGATATTTTCAAAATTAAAGTTAATAAAGATTCAGGAGTTCTTAAAATGGTACAGTCAACATTTGTCTGGCTTATAAATCATTTAAAGAAACTCTTTTAATACATCACTGTCATTTGACCTTTTTTTTAATGATAAACATAGATTTTTTGCAGGGTTTTATAGGCCTTTGTTTGCAATGTCATTAACTATGCTTATTACCCAGCCAAGAAAATCCCTAATATGTGGCCTTAGTATATGGAAGTCCTAAGTCATTATATATCAGTGATTATCCCCAAAGGCTCTTCAAACAGTGGTTCCAATTTCTCACCCAAGGAAGCACTGCCTGCTTAACAAAGGAAAACAAAAAGCTATACATAGAGTTTTATATTCCCATCCATAATTTGTTTATCCTTATTTAAACCATTATTATATGTGGCTGGGTAAATAGAAGTATGGTGTAATGGATGGATGGGTGGATGGATGGATAGATAGTTAAATTTACTAATCATGGATCTAACCCTTCGAAAGTTTTGGAGTTTGGTTATTGCCTGGCCCCAGGCTGAGGAAGTCAGTCTCTCCCATCATGCATTTTATTAATATTCTTACCATCATTGTGATGTAGATCTCTACTTGGTGAGCTCTTACTTCACATGTTCTGTCAGGAAAATAGTATTTTATCTAATATTTATCTATCTATCTAACCTTCATTATACAGAGTAAGATGAGACAGAAAAATTTCCTTTGTTTTGTAAAAAAAAAAAAAATTGGCCCCCATGTTGTTTCTGAAAGTTACTCTATCATAATTCATTAGTATAGTCACAAAAGTACAGACAAGAGCTTGCTGTGCACCTACTACCTAGTTCTTAGTTGCTTCAATAATCTTTATATATTATAAATTTAAATACAAAGTTTGCAGTTATCCGAAAAATTTAATTATGAACCCAAATTCTTGAGTTTACAAGTCGACTTTTTAACTTAATTTGTCCACTAATAAAAGTAATGAATTTTACATTAGGGAAAATGGATCACAGTAGTCACATATATGAGTTTTTACTTCAGGGAATTTGTTGAAACTAATTACATTTTATATCAAGAGAAACATTTTCACACATACATGCACATATCTATCAGTGAGTATCAGACATTTGTATAGAGAATATTTTGTGACTGTTGTGAATTTTTGTCTTGAATTGTCTTGAATTTTTCAGTGAATATACTGTAGACAAAATATATTTTACGGACTGTTTTTAAAAGTTTTAACTTGAACATAATTTACATAGTTGGTGACAAGAGGCTGCTTTATTATATTTCTCATTACTATATTTGTTTTCAGTTCTCTTCTTTAAAAATCCTGGATTTCTAAAGGCAACTTGTACCTCATTGATCTTTTACACTTACACTCTATCTTGTGAATCTTAAAAGAATGGCTGTGGATCACACATGACTGATGGCTGATTTATAATTACAGTTTACCATTGGTAACTCTTGAAGAGCTCTTGATCTGAGAAGACCAAAGTGAATTCACCTGATGTCTGGGCATCAAATCAGAACCAAAGAACACATTTATACCCACAATATTTCATTTGTGCTTCCTAAACTTTTCTCTTCTCAGCAAATCAATGTATGTCTTGCATGGCTTTTCATAAAAAAAAAAAAAAACATTTAAGAAAGAATATTATCCAGAATCACACCCTAGTTGTAATGATACCTCTCATATTGATCTACATACTCTTTTTACTTAAATTATAGGTATAATAGATTTTACAAAAAATAAACTAGTGTTTCTAAATGTCTGATGACCCTTTGGGTTGAAATTCTAGTTGAACTACTATATAAGTCATACTTTTTGTTCTGGTTGAAAATGTCACAGTCTCAGAACTCAGGAGTTTAGCATTGCAAAATATTTATTACACACACTAAGAAAGAAGAAAATTACTTGTTTTATACTTTTAATCAGACATATGTAATTTACTTTATAACAATTTAAAGATGTCTCTTGGTCAATTTCTGGTGTCTTTTGAACTGATCTATCCACTAAATGGAAATAAATTCTCAGTGGTAATGTATAGCATTGTCTATCTAATTAAACGAAGTTTGGTATGACTAGCAAAACTAAGAGTTAGTTCAAAGAAGAAACCTATCAGATGAAAGATATATCTGAAAAGGAAGTTTAATTGATTGAAAAATCGAGTTCAAAAACTTAAAATTTATCCAAATACTGTAAGATAGAAAAACAAGAATTTTGAGCATTTCAAGAGTTTAGAGTTAAATACACATACATCCCTTGGGATTTCTATGAGAACTTTTAACAAAATTATTTTAACTCTCAATAAACGGCTGGACAGCAGAAAACAGATGATAGGAATGAATTTTTTGGTATCCTTTTGTTTTCGCTAGATTTTTGGCACTTTACCCTCGCCTGGAAGTTCTCTTCCTGTAAATTTTAGTAGAGGTACACCAAAAGTTCTCTCTTTACATTAAATATTTTTCTAATCAATCTTCTCTCCACTAGTCACAAAACAAGTTTTTTTCTTAATATACTGATTACTATCATTCTTTGGGGAGATACATTTAAATAGCACAAGACAGGAAGCCTTCATATCTTTCCTGCACATTAGAATCATCTGGTGAGCTTTTATAAGTCTCAAAGCCCAGGTCATACCTTATAACAATTAAATTAGAAAATCTGGAGAGTGAGAATCAGATATCATTATTTATTTATTTTTTTAAGAAATTTTCAGTGAATACCCACTTCAACAAAATTTAGGGACCACTGTTCTCATTTTAGTCCTACCTTTATTATCTTGATGAAGATAGATAAATTAATATCATTAGGCCCCAGGTTCCTTATCTGTGAAATGAGGGTCAGTGTGTTCAGTGATGGTGGTGACAGGAGGTACTAATGCATTTTCCTTTCCAGATACAACCCACTTTATACCTCTAGAACATGGATTACAAAAGCAGGTAGATCCCATCTCTAGTTCCAGAATAGATCCCAAATTAGAGATGGAATCTAAAATTCCATCTCTAAAGATATTTATATGGATCCTGCTTCTTCATTTAAAAATGTTTCTATTTACTCAGCTGTAACTGTTCATGTCTGTCCACCAATCCTCAAATTGTGCAACACTTCAGAAGAAAAGTGGGATGGAGGTAGGCAGACAGAATCTCAAAGGGCACTTCAGGTGAGGTCAAGAGCACCAGCAAAAGCAGAAATATGGAGAGTGGTCAAGAAAATACTCCATTATGAGCGGAAGCCCAGTTTCAGGGGCAAAGGCATTTGCAAGAAAAATGGAAGTAAAATAGTTGTATTTGACATTTATTCCTTGTGAAAGAATTTTGGTTTCGCTTTCATATTCTTTTCTAGAGGTAATAAAATTCAAAATGCTGGACATCACACCAAGTAATTTTATCAGTGGTATAATATGAACAGGAAGATTAACAAATATGCCTCAACATTACGAAATGTTAAATGATCTTTCTGATGTGAGATGAAGTTGAGTAATATCGTATAAATGATACCACATGATAAATAATGAGGAAATATCAGCATAAAATAGAGTTATTTGTTACCAAATAATCTGAAATCCAAATGTGTAAGAACTGTTTCAACTCGGCCTGTGCCTTCCTTCAAAATCTGCACTTCTTTAACAGAAAATAAGAAATATGAAGAATTTATAGAGTATATCTACTGCCATTGGAGACGAAAGTGATTCTATTTAATATCGTTGCTATTTCCATTTGCCATTAATTACCATGTAACTTTAACTTTGTGAAATTTTGCAGACTTTTTTTACAAGTGAAGCACTTGCTGCTTCAAAACTGATTATTTTGTAATCTGATTATTCACAGCTTGCTAATTTGTAATTGGGCTTTTACAACTAGAAAACCTCCAGATTTCAGAAAAACTAATTTATTTTTTTCTTTGGATAATTGTAGTGTTCACACAAAACAGTGGAGTGAGATGATTTCTAGTGTGTTTTGTGCAGTGTTCTGGAACCAGTAAAATATATTATTGATTGCCTAATGAAAAGCACCATGTTCATACAAATGTACTGTGTCTGGGCAGGGATACAACTGCTACTTTTATTCTGTTTAGGGAATCACCTGCCATTTTACCAAGGTCTATCACTACATATCAAGTGGGTCTTAAATTAGGTTGAGGTTACCTACAGGGCACTTTGTAAGGTGCCCTTATCCTTTTCCTTTCCTGCAGAGCTACCCACTGCTTCTAATTTAGCCAAAGATCATCAAAATTAATTATGACTGAGTGGTATTATAATGGAAGCAAAGTACAAGTCAAGCACCGTTGACTTTCTTGAAATTATGGAATAGAGTCATATATTTTACTACACTATTGAAGGCTTAAGCAAATTGACTGTATAGGCAGATTGGATTTGCTGATTTAAAAATCAGAATTTAAAGAAAACATTTAGAAAAAAGACAGTGCAAAGAGAGCTAGGCCTGCCAAGATCAAATGAAAACTGTTATAAGATAAAAATATTCTCATTTTATTAAAAATTTTGACCAGTGATCTCAAAGTACAGTCAACACTGAGTTGTCACAGTTGGGAGAAAAAAAAGTATGAGATTTTTGTCATTGCCTTCCATGAATGCATAATCTACTAGCCTTTGTATGACACTAGGTACAGTCAAGTAAGAATGTAAAATAGTATTTGTATCAGTCAGAAAAATGTAGCTTATTCTATTGTAACAAACATCACCTAAATCTCTGTGCTGTTAGACAGCAAAGGTTTATTGCTCACCTGTGCTATGTATGTAATGCAGGTCGCAGGAAGCTCTGCTCATCATAGTTAATCCAGAACCTAGGCTATATAAGAATGAAAGGGAGTTCCAAAAGGCAACGTACTGGCACTTAAATGCTCCTGCCCAGATGTGGCGCCTATCTCTTCTTCTCCTACCTCATTGACATGTCCCTATCACAGGGGCCAGTGCCGCAAATGGGCAGAATAATTAATAGTTATTGAAGAATGTTAATGACTACAAGAGTACTTAAGGATTAAATCAATTGAGAGGTACCAACTGCTGTCTGGGAAAAAGCACAATCGAAACGTTAAACCCTATTGTCATTCTTCAACCAGAAAACTGATGGATATCTACATTGTCCTAGATAGTGCCTTCATATACTTCAAATGAATAAGAAGGTACATATAGCATACAAGTATAAAACAGTGTGTTGCTTATATTATAAAAACCAGTTCATAAATACTGCTGAAAGTAAAATGATCTTATAAAACTGCACTGATGCTTTTGTGGACAATGTCATTCATTGTTCTAGCTTGTGGTGCCAAGAGCACATCTCCCCATGCTCTAGATTTTGGAGGAGATGGAATAGACCTTTACACAGCTCCATGGCTATAATGAGAGACATTCAAAGGGTGGATGTGGGAGGGAGAAAGTAAAAATGAGCTTTCTAGAGAATAGTTAAATTTGTGAATCTTTTCCTAGAATTACACTGAAAATTAATGTCTGTCACAGTACCGTAGACAGCACAAACCCTAGTGATGTTTTCATAGAGGAGCCTGAGGTCACGTTGTAAACCACTATGATTGCTTTACACGTGGTAGTTATATAGGTGGACTGGTTTATATGTCTGTGTGTTGGTTTGCTTGATTTAGGTAAATAGATGTTATTTTCATTCTAGGATATAGCCTTCTGTCTTTCATCTCCCAATGTCTGGTATTCCAATCAGGGTTCCTCTCTAGCTGTAATCACTACAGACAATGTATGGGTCTTTGAGTATATAAAGTAGTTACTGAAGAGTGATTTGGTTAGATCTTTAACATGCCTGTTGATTTACTCTTGTGTATCCTGAGCAGTTTTTCAAATTAGCTTTTGTGGAGGAGCAGGAGGAGGTCTCTGTAGTTGTTGGGATTTGGGGAAAGATCAATTTGTGAAAGGTAAAGAAATGAAGGTTTAAAATGGAGTGTGTTGGGACAATAACAATTGTGCTACTAGAAACAGTTTGTTTCTCCCTTTCCTCCTCTATTCTCTTGTACCTATGATGTGATTGCTTAGTACCTCGACAGAACACTCTAGATGGAGTAAGATTAAAATGAACTCTGGGGCTTCCCTGGTGGCGCAGTGGTTGAGAGTCCACCTGCCGATGCAGGGGACACGGGTTCGTGCCCCGGTCCAGGAAGATCCCACATGCCGCGGAGCGGCTGGGCCCGTGAGCCATGGCCGCTGAGCTTGTGCGTCCGGAGTCTGTGCTCTGCAATGGGAGAGGCCACAGCAGTGAGAGGCCCGCGTACCGCAAAAAAAAAAACAACAAAACCAAAAAGAACTCTGTAAGGTAAGAGGGTTCCAACACCTCCTGACAGAAGGGTAAGAAGGTGGTCCTATATGATGGTGCTGTAGAAGAAATTTCTATAGGTAGCAGGCAAGGGTTGTGCACGGGGATGAATTGTAGCCCCACCAAAATTCATGTCTCTCCAGACCCTCAGAATATGACCTTATGTGGGGATGGGGTCTTTCCAGATGTAATTAGTTAAGTTAGGATGAGGTCATACTAGAAAGAGTGGGCCCTAAATCCCATATGATTGGTCTCCTTATAAGAAGAGGAGAAAATCGAGACAGACTGAGACAGACAGGGGAAAAGGCCATGAAATGATGGAGGCAGAGATTGGAGTTATGATGACACAAGCCAAGAAACTCCTGAAGTCACCAGAAGCTTGGACTATGCAAGGAAGGATCTTGCCCTAGAGCCTTCAGAGGGAGTGTGGCCCTGCTAACATCTCGATAACTGCATACCTGCAGAGAGAAACATAACTGCCTCCATAACTGCAAGAGAAAAAATATCTTTTGTTTTAAACCACCAAGTTTGTCAAACTTTGTCATGGCAGTCCTAGGCAAATAATACTGGCAGATGTTTCTGGTTAAGTAGTTTGTGTAAATCAGTGGCTAATTCCATTTGTTTAAAATTTTGTTTTATTTTTAAATTATTATTATTATTATTATTGCTGTACGCAGGCCTCTCACTGTTGTGGCCTCTCCCATTGCAGAACACAGGCTGTGGACACACAGGCTCAGCGGCCATGGCTCACGGGCCCAGCCGCTCCGCAGCATGTGGGATCTTCCCGGACTGGGGCACGAACCCGTGTCCCCTGCATTGGCAGGCGGACTCTCAACCACTGTGCCACCAGGGAAGCCCTTAAATTTTTTTTGAATTACATTTTTTTTTTTTGGCCATGCTACACGGCATGTGGGATCTTATTCCCTGACAAGGGATCGAGCCCGCAGCCCCTGAATTGGAAGCACGGAGTCTTAACCATTGGACCACCAGGGAAGTCTTCCATTTTTTAAAAATAATCTGTCTGGTTGTCTAACTTCTTTGCTAAGTTCTTATGATGGTTAGGTCCATTTATTGATTGATGTAGTACTACTGTATGTGTGTGTTGCCTGTGCATGTTTGAAAGACAATGTATAAATTTGCATAGTACATCTAATAGGTGGCTTTATGTATTATTGGATAAAGTCTATGAATGGTACAAATCAGCACTATGAAAACAAAGATTTACTATCTTAATAGTAAAAATCAAATAGCATAAGAGAAGGAGTACTAGAGTAAGGGTGAAAAGACTTGGGTTCCCATGTTGTCACTACCATTTATGTATGTGTGACTCTAGACAAACAACTACAGTTTTCCACACCTGTAACCAGATAATAAAAATTCCAGGCTTTCTATCAAATAAAAATTTTTGAGGAATAAATGAGTACATTTGAACTACTTTATTAAAGTATCATAATAATACGAAAGATATTACATTTATTAGAAGATTGTTTAAGAAAAGTCTCACATACAATGTGTAGATATCACATTTGCAAACGATATTTTCTCATACGATAGCAAATCACTGTTCAACCCAGTGCCCATCTTAATGGCTTAGAGAGGAGCTTATCAGGGCAAAATTTATTTTAATAATTCAGGGTGTCATTTCCACAAAGTCATCTAGAACCATTTTGCAGACCTGAGAGCAAGGGGATGAGTGGCATCTGGCCTGTAATTTGTAACTGATTGGCTTCACAGGCCACGACATTTGCAGGTCTCTGCACACATCATAGAAATCTCTCTCAAAAGTTCTGTATCAGTAATGAGAGCTCGTCTTTCCAGTCTGTTTTTTAGGAAGAATGAAGATGGTGGTGGTGTTGTACAGGCATTGTCTAGGAGAATGAATGAGATGACAGCCTGGTCATCTGGGCACTCTGTTGATCATAGAGAGAGCAGTTTTTATTGTTCATTTTTAGACTTTTATAAAGCCCCATAGACAACATGGTAAAGGGGAAAAAGGCAAGTGATATCTGCATGCACGCAGAATTAACAAAATTTGGACATATTGGTACTTTTCAAAAGATAATTTGTCTCCATTTCCATCATTCTGTGTGTACCACTGGCATCTTGACACCTGCAAATTTTGGCTGGGCCTGTATTGAGCAGATGTGCACTCCATCACACTGGGTGTGGTTGTCAGGCACTGCGCTTCCCTTCACAAGCAGTACCCCGCCTCCCCCAGGAAAGAGCTGAATATTGCCATTTATCCTGTGTATTTCTATCAAATCATACTCTGCATGTCATTTCTGTTCATTAATATGATAATTAGAAAATTTATCCTCTCTACCCCACCCTTTTAAAATCTAGGATTCGGTATCATTTACTTCCCTTTTCCCCCCCAGTTATTCCTTTTTATTGTTCATTGATGGGGAATTGTAAAATGTGACAGAGTGAGTGAGAAATAGATGAAATATCTCATTGGTTAAAATCTCAACGATGGCTATTTAATATATTTAATAACATGGAAAAAATTAAGTGCCACTTAATGTCAACTGGTTTTTACTTAAAATGTAATTCTTTATGTTTTTCGTAACTTGGCTTCAACTTTATAGATACTGTTTGCTTCATGCATTATGGATTTTAAATATATACTTAAAACTAACAGTAGATCATTAAAATATAGAAATATTGATATTATTAGCTAAACTTGAGTATCCACTAGGAGGAACTGAGTACTTTAACAAGAATATATGAGATTAATGTTTTAAAATATTTAATAAAATATTATCAGTATATTGGGATTAGTACTGATAAAAGTGAAATTAAGTTGAATGTCATTATGATTATTATATAATAAGTTGGGAACTAGAAGTACAGAATGAATACCATTGTATGATTACAGCTAATTCAATTACTAAGGGCTTTGAAGAAACTAAAACAAAACAGTTTATGTGTGATTTTTCACATCAAAGATTCATGTGAATTTGTCTTCTTTCTTGAAAATGAAGCTGCTTTATAGCCAGTATGGTAAAAATAGATCTAAAAGTAGGATATAGAGAAATACAAAGCGGACTATTGTAATATACTAAAGAAACCATATAGGTGTGAGGATATGAAGACTGTCGAGAACTAATTTTACCTGGGATGGTGGGAGTGCATAAAATTACCTCACTTTGTTTATTTCCTATATAAGTTGCAAAAATGTGGCATGATGTATGGGAGAACTGATCGATCATGATGACTATGAATGAATTATATTTTAAACAAAAATATAGTTTGCAGTAACTGCTTATATTCAAGAGCAGCCTTGGAGATGACAAACCGATTGGCGGATTTTAGAATTCCTCAGAAATTCTGTTCACAGGTTTGATTCAAAATGCACCTAGCATCATTAACAAGGTCTCCTTTTGAATGTTGTGAATTCTGAAATTCTTTCCTAGCACAGGAATGGCACAGAAGGTACACACTGATTTAAAAGTATTTGGCTGTGTCTAGGACAGGCTGAGGCAGTAAGGATGAATGATTGAAAGGGCCAGCTCTGGAGTCAAATGGGCTTAAGATCACATGCCTGTTCTTCTGCTTACCACCTGGGTGACCTTAGGCAGTTTATTAACCTGTCGACACTGTATCATAAGGTTGCTGCAGAAATTAAATGCTTAGTTTAGTATTTAGTATATAGAAAATCATCAACAAATAATGACTTTTACTATTAGTGTTTTCGTTGTTACCTGACATCAATCTGCCTACAAATATTGATTAATAAGCTCATTCATTTAAGACAATGATACTGTTTATTAAGGACCAACTCTATTTTAAGTACTCTAATAGGTACTGTGCTAGTTATTAACTGTGCGTTGAGCAAGCAACTCTTAAATTTGCCTATACTCTTGTAAGTTCCTTACAAGTTCCAAATTCCATGGTGACTTGAATGAATCTAAGAGTAAAAGATTCATGGCCTAGATCACAGGTATTAAACAATATGGTTAGAAGACCTGAATTAAAGGAACGAAGGAACTGAGCTTCTCTTAATGAAGTTCTCTTTTGTTTCAGGGAAATAGAGAAAATCAGGCCTCTATTCTAAAATGATTACTTGAGATCCCAGGATTTATACTTAAGACCTTAATCAGAAAAAATATTAATATATTAAAAATATAGTATATGAACATTATATTTTATAAATATTACATATGTATAAACATGTATGTGTATCTGTGTACTCATACATACACATAAACATATATTCGTCTTAACATATATTAATTCCAAATATTCTGATTTACAAATCATTTATTAAAATATTAAATCCAATAGATGGCAAATAATGAGCACACTGAAGTTTCATTTGTTAAATAATTCTACAAATATGTAGTGATTGCTTCCTATGAGTTGGACATTCTTCTGATGACTTGAACATGGCGCAGTGAACGAAGCTAACTCTCTGCTCTCGTAAAGCATATATTGTAATGGTATATTCTAATGGACAATAGATCAAAAGTATTTAAATATATATGTAGGCTAACAGGTAAGTGTTTTCAGAAAAAAGTGTCAGGAAAGGAGAAATGGAATGGTGGGAGGGGTGAGGTGGGTTGCTGACTTACTTAGGAAGGCATCTATGATAAGGTGAAATTTGGCCAGATAATTGAAAGAAATGAAAAATGCAGGTAGTCATGAGGGTATCTGCGAGAAGGGCATTACTGGTAGAGGGGAGAGCCAGTGAGTGTCTTAACAAAGGAGTTCAAGGAGAACAGTGGTGATGAGGTCAGAGTGGCTAATGACATTCAGATTATGCAAGGCCTCGTAGGGCAATGGAAGGACTGTGGCTTTTATTCTAATTGAAACAGTGAACCCATGAAGGCTAAAGCATTGAAATATCATAACATGACTTACTTTTTACCATTTACGTATTTTCTTTTTTACCTTTTTTTTCCTGTTTATTAAGATATTATTTACATGTAAAAATCATAAAATGTAAGGGTACAGATTTATTAATTTCGATCATTTTAGATGAGTGTAACTACCACCACAACTACCACCACAACTATCATATAAGGTTGTTCCCCTAAAAACTGAAATCAATAAGAACAGGTATGAACTAGTAATCATAGCTAGAATATGTAAAGAATTTCACAACTCAACAATACAGTAACAATCACCTAGTAAAAAATAGATAAAAAATTTGAATAGTTCATCAAAGATATAGAAAATTAAAATAAGTACATAAACAGAAGCCCAGCTTCCTTAGTTACAGTGTTAGGAAAATGCAAATTAAAACAAGAAAAAAAATCTATACTTCTTATTATTGGTTTGTTCTTATACATTGGTGGATAGAATTCCATTGTGTTTTCTTTTGTTTTCATCAATTCAACAGTTGATGGACATTTGGGTTTTTCTAAATTGGAGCTATTATGAATAATGTTTCTAGAAATATTCGCATATAAATATTTGTATGAACATAGGTTTCATTTATCTTGAATGGATGCTTAGGAGGGAATTAGTAGGTCATATGGTAAATTTCTATTTAACTTTTAGAGAAACTTCAAAATGTTTTTTCAAAGTGATCGAACTATTTTATAATCTCACAACAATTCTTGAGGGCTCCAGTTTTTCCACACCTTTGCCAACACTGTTTTTAAATTATACGTTCTATTAGTCTTCTATAGCTGCATAACACATTACCACAAATTTTGTAGCAAATTTTATTATGATTCTCTTTTATGTTCTGAATAGTTTTTAATCTCATTGTTTTGAAGACTCTCCTTTTGCCTTAGGCTTTCACCAGTTTAACCATGTTGTGCCTACATATAAATCCCTTTGTATCCTTCGTGGAGTTTGATAAGCTTAGTAGGTATATATATGACTGTTTTTAATCAAATTTTACATGTTTTTAGCCATTATTTCTTTAAAAAAAATTTTTGCCTCTTTCTCTCCTCTACTTTTATTTAAGACCATAGAGCACTAACCAACTAACTCTGACAGGGGCAATTAAGGAAGATTTCAGTTAGATGGTGACTATAAAGTGTATTAAGCGAAACTACAGTACACTGGATACTTAGAGATACTTGTCAAGGAAGAGTGGTGAAACGTAATCTCAGAAATTTAATAATCTATTCAGAAAAGCAAGTAAATGATACATATTTTACAAATAAAATCCAAGGGAAAGAACACATTGAATAAGTGTGGATGAGATAAATAGAAGAAATCTTCTTTGATGAGTGGATGTATAATAGGAATGCCAATAAAATATGTTCAAATATCTACTAAATCTACAACATTTTGTGAATTTCAAACTTAAGTAAATGCCAGTAAATATATATTTATTCAGGTTCATAATAAACTTAACTGATACATAGTATTTTATTAAAAAGTTTAACTTTGATAGTAGATATATAATCCAAACACTACTTGAAGAATTTCCAAATTACCCTTTCCTGTGTTAGATTAGAATATATCATAATCTGAACATTCACTCACATACTCATTTTTATTTATATATAAAAGCATATTTAAAAATTTTATATAAAAAGAGCTGCCGTGTTTCCTAATATACAGATGTATTAGGTCCTGACTAAGAGAAGGATTAAAATGTTTCCAGGGCCTATGAAAAATGAGGGATAAATTATTTTTGCATACATTACCGGTGCTTTTGTATAATTATTCAATATAACCAGATTCTTAATTTAAATTTAATTCATCAGAACATTCTTCTTGATTTTCAGTTAGCCTGAAATATAATTTGACATTAGAAATTAGTTTTTTCCCTACTTTAGAACAGAGATAATAAGCCTTCCCATTCTCTCCCAATTTACATACCACACTGTCCTGTATAAATTTTCCCAAGAATAGAAAATCTTCCAAAAGGAAGATATGGGCTAAAAACTACAAATCCACGTTTTAAATGGAGCCATTATCAAATATAGCCTTCAACTTTAAGTCAACTTTTATAAAATTATTATCTCCATTCAAAATCTTCCCATACTTTAAAAAATGAAATAAAAATTCTATGACCTATATGACATTTTTGTTTAATATGTAAATATGCTGATTTTAAAAATTAAAATTCTTACTGAAGTTGATGATTGTTATATACTCCACTGTATAGTTCAGAATGATTGGACTCACCTTTGATGAATAAGTCCACCGAATATATTGTGACTAATCTCTGTTTCAAGACAATAGTGTTGATAATAAATCAAGATAAATCTTAATGGGATGGGAGGGAGATGCAAGAGGGAGGAGTTATGGGGATATATGTATATATATAGCTGATTCACTATGTTATAAAGCAGAAACTAACAGACCATTGTAAAGCAATTATACTCCAATAAAGATGTTAAAAAAATAAAAACATAAAAAAAATTAATTCACACAGAAAAAAATAAAATATGTCATGAAGAAAATAAATAAAAATAAAGATCTCTAAAAAAACAAAAAGCAAAACAAAACAAAAAGGTAAATCTTAATGAAATAAACAGAGAAAGGGAGGCATTTAGCTTCAGGTGAATGATTTGAGCTTAATGACATTTTAGTTGACTAAACAAATGAAAGGTGGCTTCACACCTTCTGGAGAAAGACTGTTCAAATTTGGATTGAAAATCTACATAGCAATTCTTGGTTCTGGGGCAGGTGGATCCTTTGAGTACTAATACCCATCAGTTCCACTGGGCAGGTTAATTTGTTTAGATGTTTATAGCTAAATCATGTTCTTATTCCCAGGTCTTTCACAATATATCTTTAAGAGAAGTTCAGAGACAGTATTGAGAAGATATTCTCAGATCCATAATTTGCCATAAAATTCTAGTACTTTGGTAGTGTTCCACATCCAGTGATATTGAAAAATACATATAGAAGAAATCACATCTTTGATTAAATTGATAGCCCATAATGAAATTCTGCTACATAATTAATGGCCAAGATGCATAAGATTTTGATTAAATCAAATTAGTTATTATAAACAATATATAAATCATGAAACCTAATATTAATTAAAGTCAAATAATTTTACAGGTCTTCCTTTTAAAAAGTACACTAGGTTCAGTGATGAGAGCACTGTACCACCAGTACTCAATAATTTTTAATGGCAGATACTCAGATTTATTCTTTTGGACAATCATAAATTAGAAGTCCTTCAACAATAACAGAACAAAGCTGTTACTAGAGATTTATAGGAATTCAACCAGAATTATGTCATTTATTCTTTCTTTCATGCACTTAAAATTTTATATCTACCAAGTGCCAAATATTTTGGTATATGTGTGGAAATCAATTATATTTACCTCCTAAAGTTCTTTGGTTAGCCTATTCATGATCATAGGTTAGGTCAAAACTAAATCATTTATGTATTTCCTGAGGACAAAGTGATTTGTAAGATCAATATTTAAATTTTCTTATGATTCCAGTTAATAATTTAGCTAAAGTCATCCTATATTCTGTGTACTAACGATGAGTGACTCTGAAAAGTACAAACATGTCAAACAAATGACAGTATCTCAAAGGCACAGAAGCCAAGTATAGGTTACATATGGCCACAGAGGAACTGCTTTCCAGGAACAAAAGATGCATAATAAGCTGGCTAGGATTTCCATCACATAATCTCCTTAGTTACAAGGTAACATTTAATTCAGAAAATTCAGTCAATTCAGATCAAAGAAACATTTTTGTATATCCACTCTGTACAGAGCATTTCTTCTGTGTTGTGTCTTACAAAGTCCTTAGTATCTGTTAATATCAGCATTTAATAAAAACTAACATTTTCTGAGAATAAAACTATATTTCAGGAACTGTTCTAGGTACTTTACACTTATTATCTCTGAAACCCTATGATAATCCTGAAAAGCTGGATGTTTTCACCCCTCATTTACTGATGAAAATTAGCATTCACTCATTAAAACTCAGATCCAGACTGACTTCAGTGCTTACCCTCCCAAACCTTATACACTGGGTCACAAGAATTCTATATATTAAAAGAATAGCGACAACAGCAAAAAATCCTACAAGGTAACATAAGAACAAGTAACAAAATGAGGAGTAATAATTTCTGTGGGAGAAATCCGTAAGGATTGGATTGGTCAGATGAGGCTTCAAGAAAGAATTAATGGAGAAATGTTAATAGGTTATAGGTAAGTGGTTAGAAAGTCAGTAAAATCTAAGTAGAAATGATAATAAGCATGGATTATTTGGGACACAGTTGAAAGCAACGTTTGTAAGTTCAAAAGATGTGTATATATTTTGTGGACAAATTTGCGTAACGGATTTATTCTTATAGCTAAACAGAGCCAGTGAAGGTTGTTAAGCAGACAACTGGTAGAATTTGGGAGGGTTAACAGGACACTCTTATTTAAGTTGAGAAAACATAGGCCAGGCAGAACAGTTAGAAGACAATTACAACGCTCTAGGCCTGTAGTTGTGTGGTGAGACTGAGTGCAAATTTAAAAAAGTGGGGGAGAGGGCTTCTCTGGTGGCACAGTCGTTAAGTATCTGCCTGCCAATGCAGGGGACATGGGTTCAAGCCCTGGTCCAGGAAGATCCCACATGCCTTGGAGCAGCTAAGCCTGTACGCTACAACTACTAAGCCTGCGCTCTAGAGCCCATGAGCCACAACTACTGATCCTGCGCTCTAGAGCCCGTGCTCTGCAACAAGAAAAACCACCGCAATGAGAAGCCCGTACTGCAACGAAGAGTAGCCACCACTCACCGCAGCTAACGAAAGCCCACGCGCAGCAACGAGGACCCAACACAGCCAAAAATAAATAAATAAAATTTTTTTAAAAATTAAAAAACAATTCAGACAACAGATTTCTAGTTAATTAGAATAATGTGAGACAATATGCATTATATCTGAACAAATGAAAATTTAAAAAAACATTTAAGAAAAATGGGGGGGACTATATCTATAGAAGGATCAGTGTTACTTGGAGACTGGAGGTGAGGTGGGAGGAGTGTGATGTAGTTCAGAATCCATTCATTCAATGTGGCTATGAGTCCTGAAAGTTTCAAAAGTATGTTCTAAACTTCCCCCCCAATTGGCTATGACATTCTGCCAGCTGCACCCTAACTAGACAGGAAATCTGCTACAATTCTTCTGAAGTAGCAGCTATGAATTTGTCCCAGGTGTTTGAGGAGTGTGATGGAGTGGGAATAGGGCTTCAGAGAACGTAATCTCAGATCCTCGGACTTTGTGGAAAGGTCCCCTGTGGTTTTGATGTGATAGGACGGTTTCTTCTGACTAGAGGTGGAGTGAAATAAGGGGACGTGGGCTTGTCATTACATTAGCTAAATGCAGGCCAAATGAATGTGTATCGGGGTTGTTAAAATATTATCTAGAATTCATGTCCATTTATAGATTCTGTTGCTCAGGAGAATGGGAGTAAAAACAACTGTGACTAAATTACCTTTTCCTTTGCTATGATGGCTATCCAGATGTGCAGTGTGATTGATGCCTGTGTTGGGAAGATACGCTATTGGGAACGTGATGCACTGCTTGTATGGGTCAGACCTCAGGATGCAATTATATTTTCCCTTTTCTCTGATCATGACATAATAGTCTCATGTTCTTTCTCTAGTTTCAAATTGTTTGTCTCAGTCTCTCTCTCTCCATACACACACACACACACACACCCATAGAAGTCTTAGTACTGTTGACTCTAGAAAGAGAAGGCACATGTCCTGTAGTCCATCATTCAGCATCCACACATCACACTGGAACCAGGAGGTTGATATCAATCATTACCCATGAGATGGGCTTGGACCAGGGTTCCCCAAGTCCTGACTACGAGTTAGTCAATTACCTTGAATGCTGAGATTGGCTGTGATGACTTCAGAAACTTGTTATTGTTCAATGAAGAACGGCCCCACCTCAAGTCATCGACACCAGGGGTCCCCGGGCTGCAGGCTGGTTCCGACCCATGGCCTGTTAGGTACCAGGCGGCACAGCAGGAGATGAGTGGTGGACGAGTGAGCAAAGCTTCATCTGCCGCTCCCCATCGCTTGCATTACCGCCTGAATCATCCCCCACTCGCCCCCTGTCCGTGGAAAAATTGTCTTCCACGAAATGGTCCCAGGTGCTAAAATATTGGGGACTGCTGATCTACATTGTTGCCTGCAAAAGTGCTTTGAAATCATCACAGGGGATGTGGAATCTCAGGCCCTACCCCAGAACTACTGAACATAACCTGAATTTGACAAAGTCCCCAGTGATGCACGTGCATATTGCAAACTGAGAAGCATATCTTTTCTTAAGTTACTTTGATCATCATTTTTTCAGCTTATACTTTCAGCAAATACTGATTGCTGAGAGTACTATCCCTAATTTAGTTTACTTCTCAGTAGCTCAGGACACTTCTTGAGGCAATGTAGACACTTAGGACAGATTTTACAACACCATTCCTTGTGGTAACTTTATACTATCAAGGAAAATGCATTAATTGTTTTTCTTCATAACCTCTTCAAATCACTATAAAGAGAACTAGGCACATATTTCATAAGATTTCTAAAAAAACTTTATTTGCGAATCTAGATTTTTAACACAGCACAGTCTCATGGCTGATGAAAGTACAAATTTATTTGACATAAGTGCTGGTTTCAGTGAAGTCAGCCCAAGATATTTTTCAGAAATGTGTTTCAAAGGTGAGCCATTTGATCTAAAAATATTTATGGAAAATTTATATTCTTGTGGGGTTAGATGGATATCGATTGTGACTAAAGTAAGTCTCTGTTAACTACTGGAGGAAAAATACTTAAACATTGCTCGTGACATCACATTAACAATGAGTAATTCAGCTGAATTCAATGTAAAAAAGGTGTAATTTGAAGCTTTTGCCACATGAAATAAAAATATGTGTCAAGGAAGTCACTCTTAAAATATCAAAAATTATCTTTCCCCCATACAAAAAACTAGTGGAATTATAAGGTAAATAGGGTAAAACATTAAAATACATCAAATATTTAATTATACATATCGATTATGTATATTGTTCCTATTCATCTGTTAAAACATCAAGTTGCAAGTAGAATCAGTGTTCAGAAAAAATTTTAGGTCAAAAAATAGCCAAATGTAGAGAAGGTTCCAAATCATTAAACCCCACATTTCAAAACCGGCTGCTGGTAATTTGACCAGTTTATATTTCTTTGGCATCAGCAGCCATTCTGCTAAGGCAAAGTAAATGTCATAAAATGTTTTGTTTTCTAGCAGCCATTGGCAAATAATTGGCATCTGTTTTCTGTTGTCTAGCTGCAGTTATGTTTTCTGAAACAGAAGCTTCCATCCCTCATCTAATAACTTGTTGATTTAGGATCCCTTAGGGACGAAAAAAAAACTTGTTTGAGGGGAAATAAAGAACCGTGAAAACATGTGGACTTCAGAAACATGGATTGATTCATAGTGCATTCCATCATAAGAGTGTTTGGACTCATCTGTCTCTAAAAATAAATAAGAACAGGAAATAAGTAACTCTCTTTTGGTAAATCTAAAACAATGAAGTTTCTATATGGCAAAGCTGAAAAGAGACAAAGGTCCTTTTAAAAATAATTTTCTTCTCATTCGCCTTCAACTACTTTTTGACAAAAGCCCAAAGCGTTAGTTGTTAGAATTAAGGGGGCAAAATCTCCAGAGTGGAGAAATTGGGCTTGCCTTGAATTTAAACACTTTTAAAAGCTCATTTAAGTGGGGGATGTGATTACTTGTAGAGCAGGAAAGGCACTTAGAAATGCAACTGTAGGAGCCTCTCTGTTTTTAATGTTTAAGAGCAGATAAAACGCCACTTTCACTGACTTCAGGCATTCTTCTGGCTGAGGACTAGGCCATTAATAGTCATTAACACTCTTTCAAATGTATTGCCAGAGTGGTAATGAAATCAACACCTTCTAATTTTTATACTGAAGCTCTGCCAAAGTGCATTTGGTCTTATCACTACATAGCATGTGTGATGTGCTTGCTACCTAAGGCATCAACATCAAGGCTGAATAAAAACATAAATCTTTTATGATGTTGGGACGTTACTGTTTTATTGTAAATCAGTATAGATCAGTTATCAAACAATTATTGTTTTCTGAATGAAGGGAGGACAAGCCAGTGGCAGTATAAACTGGGGTCTATTTTCCTATTCTGAGGTGACCATCAACTTGGGTTTTGGAAACAAATCATTCACTGGAAAGCTATCCTTATAATTTGATTCCATGCCATATTCCCACTATTTGTCATTTAGGGAAATGTCTCAAATAATCAGTTAACATGATGAGCATCTTTTTTTTTTTTTTCATGAAACAATACCTAATCTAACCATAAGTGATAGTGGTCTGAAGTTTTATACTTTAAATTAAATGGACAGATTTACCAGTTGATGTCCCAGCCCACCCACCTTTATAATTATGTAATATGAATAATTGATGTTGAGTTGGTCATATAGAATATTCTTCTTGACAGAAGAGAAAAATATATTGACAGATGGACAGAAGGAAGGGAGGAACCAAGGAAGGGAGGGAGAGAAGGAGAGAAGAAGGAAAGAAAGAAGTCTTCCTTCTTAACCAGCTTTATTTAGAATTTCATATTCTTTCTTCTTCCTGACCTTTCTTCACCACTGAAACATATTTGTAGGGTGAAACAACACCTTCTCTTCCCCATGTCCCCCATCAAGCTGTGACTGTTGGAGAAAAGAAACAAGTTAGCATGGCAGATAGCGACATCTGTGTCCACACTTTCCCAACACAGACCACAACTGCTTACTCAATAACCACCTCTGCCCCACTTAATCTTCTTTTCTGATCTCCTTTTCTTCCCAGTCCCACCAGTAACACTGGTCTACCTCCTTCTAGCAACAAATATGTAGGAGACTAAATGTCACTGTATAATCCCCAGATGAGAAGATGTATCTTATTTCTAATCTTTGTGTTTTCAGGGACTAATCATTATGACTCATAAGGGCATTGTGCTTTTTCATAGAGGATCTAAGTATAAAATAGAAGAGACTGAGGAGCATAAAATAAACATTTTACCCTCATCTATTACTTTTTGTAGCTACCAGCAATGGCCTCAAGAGAATTGTCTGCTAATTTTATAGGCTACTACGATTGGGAAGTTCTATATAGTCATTCCATTTTGCTTTGGCTAGAGAACTATGTGTTTATTCACGTATTCATTCAATATAATATATAATTATTCAGTTGTTCCTGAGTTCCAAGCAGCATGACAGATCCTGGTTATGCTAATATTAACAGGACACAGTCTTTGTCCTGAGAATTCCACATTCTGGAGAAAAAGGAAAATATGATCATAAGCAATAGATTATAATATTTTGAAATTAAGTAATATGATATATGGTATGAATAAAGGGCTAAGGGAGAAGTAAGACAGTGGTGAATGACCTCTTTTGACCAAAAGACATTCAACTATTCTTCTACTGCCACTATGCAGATCAGTGTTTATTTTGGCAGGGAGAATGCAGACAGAGAGCAGTCACATTTAGAGTAAGAAGAAAACTGGTGAACTGGAGTGCTACAGCCAACATTTTGAGACATGTCATTGAGCCTTATCTTCAGAGAATCTGGAGAAACTCTGAATAATGTGGTGTACTTTGAAAATATACACAAAGACTTTGCTCCACGAAGTCAGCAATTGAGCCAAGGAAGGGTTAGAACTGAGAATCCAGGAAAGAAGAGGTAACGAATCACCACCATCTCTTCCATACACAACTGGAGATAGATATCAAAACCCACTCCACATCCTTACTTCATGGAAAGCCTGCCCTTATTACTATATGCTGGATGTCTTTAAGATTTTCAGCTTGGAAACTGAAAGCGATTAAATTTTAAAAATGTTTCAGGATCTATACTAAAATGAACTAATTCATTTTTAGATCAATTACATAAATAACCATAACATTAGTTGCTATTAATTTTAGTCAACAATTAGTTACTGTGGCTGGTCAACAATATTGGAAAATCTCATAGAAAAAATGGTATATTTAATAGTTTTCAAAGTCAGTGTCCTCCTCCCATAGATAATATTTTTATCTCTTTTATAATTACCATTTTCATGTGAACAGTTCACATTTTTAGAAACTTCTAGCTTCTAATACTAAAATATCTTACAGCTTTACTCTAGATCTTATCAAAGGAAGATTTTTCCCCCTAATTTTCACTTGTTTTATATAGAAGTAATTCATTAAGTTCTGTTTTGATTGTCAGAGGAAAAAAGGGGTAATATTAAGAAAATACCCTAATAACAGCACTTTAAAGCCTGGTATGACATGAAAAATCATAAGAAATATGAAGGCAAAATTAATATTATTTACTATGTTATAGAATTTTTATTGTTTTCTTGTTAAATAAAATAGATTTTACCTAATGAGCCCTCCCCACAGACATTTCTCCTGACTCCTCTTACCTTTGATTTCAAGTACGTGCACTCTACTTTGGAGTTCTTCCTTTCCTTGAGCTGCCTAAGTGAACAAATTTCAAAGAAAAGAGTCCTTCAGCATAATCTTAGAGGATACCTACTTAAGTATGAAAAAGATAATACAGTAACTCTAATATATTTCCTGTAATTATTAATAAATGACTGAAAACTCAAGGATTGGCATAAAGATGCTCTTTCCCCAGTCACAATATTCTTGCATGAATATTTGGTATATTGTACATTGAAGTGTATCTTAGACAGATGTTTTTGGCAAGGGAGCACGTGCACGATTAACATGAGTTATGCATATGTCTGTTTTTCTAAGGCATTGATTTATGGGTACATTTTAAACTTTATTTTCATCAAAAACTATACTTTAATTTCATAAGCATATTCGTCTTCGAGCTTGTAATCATGTTAGAGGAGTTAGTTTCAGTTAAAACATTCATTTTCCAACTCTTATTATTCAAGGAATGGTACATTTAGAAAAGACATTTGAATTTTTAATAATTCTCTGTGAAAATATTGTGTTAAGACTTATCTAAACATGCCAATCACATATCAGAAATGAACAATGCATTTAAATATAGTAGGACGTAGAAAGCAGCTATTTTTCTACAATGCAACTATCACGATTATCCCAACATGTGTTCTTGGGAGGATATCTGCCTTCGTTTTATAACTGACAACAGTAAGAGCCAAGGAAGGCTACAGGATTCCCATGACTGCATAGCTAATTAACGGAGTAACAGGAATAAAACATGGCTTAACTGTATTCTTTCTACAGTTACCCACCTCTGAAAAATAATGAAGTCTATCTAAAACTACCCACTTCGAAATTTATTTGCACATTAACATACTCAGGTCATTTGCCATTTTCATGTGAAATTATTTTATTAGTAGTCATTAGGCATTATAAGCAAAATATAAGAACTAGGTTGAGGATAATCTATATTTATAATATTTATCAAGAAAATGTATAAAATAAAGCAATTAGATATATTATAGTTTTTATACAATGTCTTTTGATCTTTAAAGCTCATCTAACTTTGAAAATCCCAAATCTTTATGGATTCCTTGAAGTTGGTTTCAGTTTTTGGTGCAATTCAGTTATTTTTTTCTCATAAAACCCAAGCAAATATGTTATTTAATAAATCTAAATAAAGTTGAGAGTATAATGGTAACAATGCACAGCATAGAAAAATTGCTGATCTGTGTCAAATTTTGGTTCAAGAAACAAAATGAAAAATTTTATTTTATGAACAATCCCACTATTTCCATAGAGGTGCTAAGGATTCCACATATAAGATAAAGCCAGATACTTTATCAGAAAAGTATTTTTAAATCTGCTCTTCAACAATCATGTTTAAGAAAATTAAAAGGTAAGCCAGGAAATGGGAGAAAATATTTGTGTTACATATATCTGACAAAAGACTTATCTAGAATATATAAAGAACTGCTATAATTGTAATTACAGTAACAGAAACAATAATAAACAACTCAATAAAAAATAACTAGGGGACTTGAAGGAAAGGTGTAGGAATGGCCAAAAAGTAGATACAAATGCTCAACAATAACAGTCAACAATACCAGGAAAATGTGAATTAAAACTACTATGTGATAACACTTCATTCACTGGAAGAGCTAAGGAACAAACAAAAAGAACATTATGAAGTGTTGGTGAGGATATAGAGAAACTGGAACTCTCATATGTTTCTGCTGAGGAAGTAACACGGCACAACCATTTTAAAAGAAAGGGTTGATACTTTCTTATATAGTGAAATATACACCTACCATGTGACTTAGCAATTCCACTCCTTAGTTTTAACCAAGAGAAGAGTAAGCATATGTTTACGCAAAGACTTATACACAAATGTTCACAGCAGTTTTATTCATAGTAGTCACAACTAGAAACAACCTATATGCCCACAGATAGGTTAATGGATAAACAATGGGGTGATAATCAGCAATAAAAAGAAATGAACTATGGACATATGCAACCGCGTAGAGGAATCTCAAAATTACAGTGTTGCATGAAAGAGCACATGCAAAGAGCAGTACAAAAGCATCCATACTGTATGATTTAATTTATATGAACTTCATAAACAGACTAATGAAACTGTATGATAGAAACCAGTGCGGTGGTTGCTTGGGGGCTGGGAGTGAGATTGGGGCCACTGACTAGAAAGGGTCACGAGGAAATTTCTTGGGATGGTGGAGACGTGCTATATTTCAATTTTAAGTATATAATTATTTGTCAAAACTCATTGGTCTGTGTGCTTAAAATCTTTGTATTTTATTGTGTGTAAATTAACCACAATATACCAAACAAAGAAAAAAAGGAAAGAACACAATGTGGAAAAAAAGGTAGAGCGAGGGTATAATTTTGGATATTTTTTTCGGTGTGTGTTTATTATATTTTTACAATGGCCAAGGTACACCTTCAGAATTATGATTTCTGTATCTCATTTATTGATGTTCAAGTATAATAGCAAATAACATTCTTGACACCTGAAAGAGTAATTCCAACTTAATCTGAATTGTATGATTGTTATAATTCGTATGGACATGAGAAAGTGTTTGCCTTCCACCTTGTACTTTTATTTTTTGTGTCTTCTCATTCTGTAGAAGTTATTGTAGGGAAGAAAAAATTTGCCTTCTTTCCTTCTAGGTTCTTTGGCTGGCCTAACAATTAAATGGACAAAAGACAGGTTAACAGGAGAAAACGAATGAATGTAACTTCTTACATACAGGAGACCCATAAAAATATGAGACTCAAAGGCAGTTAGGCAAGTGATGTATATGCCGTTCTGAGCTAAGGGAAGGGGTAGAAGTCTTGGACCTCAAAGGAGAGAAAGGCAGTTCACAGGAAGATGAGGAGAGCAGATATTTGGTAAACAAATATTTGCCCTGCTATGCAGGTAAATCTCTCAGATGAAGAAGTTACAGCTGGTAATAGCTCTCTTCCTCGTAAAGGCCCCCTTCTGAAGTTCTTTTAGGCAGTTAAGAGGGAGGCAAAAAGCTTTTCTGAGTCTGCTGGGTCTCGGTTGCCTTCAGCTCAAACTAATGTACCTGCCAAACTGGCACATTTGTGGAGGGGCATATTCTGCTCCACTTCATTATGTAAAATCACTGAGAAAAACAAAATGCCAAATTTTTCTTTCAAATCAGTTCATTCATTCATCTCTTTATACAATGATATGCACTAAGTATTTAATCATATTCCAGAGTAAGACACACGTATTTTCTTCAACTGGGTTGCATAGTTAGTGAGGCAAACAAACAAACAAAAAATAACGGAACAAGTGATATGATTATATCAAATAAAAGATTGTATGGTGAGTGAAGTGTTTAAAGACAATGCAAGACATTCTAGGGTCACCTACCACACTATGGCGACTACTGTGAAATTTCTTCTGAGGCCTTTGGCAAACCGTTGATAGGTTTTAGTCACAGACGAAGGTGATTTGGTGTGTGTTTAGAAAGATCTCTGCTGTCAGCTTGTTGAGAAGGAATTGACTGAATCACAGCCGCAAGCTGACAGTGAGCATATGAGTCCAGGCAGCTCTCCAGGCATAGATAACAATGTCTTGCAACTATTATAGCAGGCAGGGTAGGGAGAGATGAAGAAAGATTTGATGATTGTTGTGATATGACTTGTGTATCTCTCAAACACTTTATTTGAAAATGACGATGCAGATATTATTATTAGGGTTTTGGGGGTTGGGGATGACCAAGTGTTACTACTGCATAGAATTAGTTTCTAGAATCTCTCACTGATCTTGTCTTTTTTTTTTTTTTAATTTCAGTGTCAGTGAAAATTTGCATACCAAAATTGAAGGCCAGGAATTTTGTATAGGAGCAATCCAGACCCTGAAAGGTGAGCACTTTAGCTTACGATTTTTATACCTGATGTTTCAATTTCACATTTTTATTTTATAATAAGCTGAAAGCCTTGGTGGATGCGTCATAAGTTTTAGGAGAAAAAATTGTTAATCATTAGAAATATTTCCTCTGAGAAAAAGTAAAATAATGTTGCTTTGCTATACAAGAAACTTTTTAAGATGGTCTTCTCAATATTTCAGGAATATATCTCTTTAAATGCAGTCTTAAATCTACCTAATTTTGTGTTTTAGAAGATTTTTCCAGAGAGAGGTCCCATAATATTTTATATTTTTTGAAAATTTCTTTCAAATGTGGTGTTTCAGCTTTTCTTTTACTTCAGTATTGTCCTTTTTTCATGTATTTTCAAAATTTATGAACCTGAGGATTTATACTATGTTCTTGAATAGTAACTGAGCAGGCTTCATACTTGCTCCAACTCTGAAAATACTGAGAGTTAAATGTAAACTGGAGATGATGCTTTCTTGGGATTTTTTTCTTAGGTAGGAAATTCAGTGTTTTGTTTTATTTATTTACTAGATTTAACCTTATACCAATCCTTTAAAATTCAACTCGAATACTTAATATTTTATAAAACATTTCCCAGATCTACATATTGAATTATTTATTTTCTCTTTGATTACACATAATTCATTTGTGTCTTTGATAAAAAACTTATTCACCTATTAATTTGCTTGTTAATTCAACAGACTGCTTAAATATCTACTATTTGTCAGACACTCAAATTGGCACTAGATGTATAGTGCTGAGTAAAATAATGGTCCCACTTTCAGGCAGCTTACACACTTTATCTATCATATTACTGAAATCTTTCATTGTTTCAACAAATATTTATTGAATGCCTTCTATGTATAAGGCTATTGTAGGCACTTGACAACATCAGTAAAGAACATTTCAAGATATTTGCCCTTATGGAGCTTACATTCTAGCAGGAGGAGATGGTAAATAAAAAATGAACATAATAAATATGTAAGTAATAATAAGTTAGATGGTGATAAGTGCTGTGGAATAAAGAAAAGATAGAGGATGTTTCGAAGACCTGAACATACCTGGCAATTGGACAGGAAGAGAGGTGATGGGGGTCAGCCTCACTGGGGTGATATTTGAACAAATACTCAAAAGACTTGAGAGACTTGGGAAGTAGTTTTCTGAGGGAAGAACATTCTGGGCAGACAGAACAGCCAATGCAAAGGTCCTAATTTGGAATATGTGGCATGTTAGAGTTACAGCAAAGAAATCAGTTTGCCTAGAGGAGAACAAGCAAGAGAACAGTAGAAAAAGAGCCTGCCAGCAATGTAAAAAGTTATAGACTGATATGTATCTGTTTCCCCTCTAGAATCTTCCAAGATGTCTTGATAACCTGTTATTTCTGTGTCTTATGCTGTGGTTTGCAAAGATTCCATGTCTTACGTTACGTTGTGTGTGTCTTCCATTACCCCTTTTATCCTCAGTACACTATACACAGCTCCTCTCTTTAAAAGTAACTTGCTTGAGTGAACTTCCAAAGTCTTCTTTGGTGTATCATGGAATATGAGGACATAAAGTCACCCTTTTAATAGTGCATACCTTCTGGCTAAATCGTAGATAATTAGTAGGAAGAAAATTAAATCCACCTGGTTCATTTTTAGCAGCGCTCTAAGGGCAAAATAGGTGTTGGGCCTCAGGCTAAGCCTGCTATTTTTGTTGCATTTTATTTTTTTGAGTACCATGATCTGGAGAAAAGCCTGTCACAGAGACCAGTAGCTTTCAACTAGTTATAAGACAAGATAAATATTTGCTTTATAAAGCCAGTGGCTTTAGAACCTTGCTTTTAGTCTGAGCCAGCAACAGGAAAAAAAAGATATAAAAGGTATAGTCCAGAAATCTAAGTAACTTACTTTTTGGTTGGACTTGAAAGAAATTTTTCAACTGATTAGTTGTGAGAGTAATCATTGGAGGGTTTATATCCTGTTTAATAGAACATCAGTCCCCGTGTAGCTACCAGAAGGAGACCTACTAGCGAAGATACTCATGAACCAAAATTCTAAGTACATAACTCATTCCCTCTTCTATTTAGCAAAGCAGAATAACACACTGGAGGAAATCAAACTGACCTTCACCCCAAACTCAGAGTCTCACTCCCATTGCCATCAGTTTATGCCTAAGGGTTGACCCAGGTTTGTTTTTAACTTTGACTTCCTCACGAGCTCTTGAACCCCCTGACTCCCTCCTTCCCAGCATACTGAAGCTCCCCCCCAAGTCCCTGACATTTCCAGTGAGGGTCACTGTATTTATTCAGTGCCGCTAACTGAGGAATAAATTCATATATGTTGGGTAGGATCTTCACTATTGTTTTGCAAATTAGCCAACTGAAACAAAATAGTGATAATGTGTTATTATGGTTAAGGTTAATAAGCTGCTGATTACCTCTAGAGGATACAATTGCAGACACGTTATTTAAAAGGCCTGTTTTGTTGAGCTAACTAGTAAATGAACAAAACATTTATGTGCGTGGTGTATTAACATGAGCATGGAATTTTGAGCCTGGTAGAGCTAGTTCACTGTGTTTTTCGCTCTTCTCTCTGCTTCCTCCTCAATGTCAGCATCATCCTGAGGTCTGGTCCCTGGATTGTTGTGAACTGCCGTTTATAATTCATGAGATGTCCAGCAAGTTACTTTACCTCTTTGAGCCTCGGTTAACTTAACTGCACAGTTTGGTAATGTTCACTTGTCTATTGCTTACAGGAGAGATTGCTATTTAAAACACTTGTTCTCCATCTGGGATCATACGTGATAATTTTCCCACTTTCTTGTGTGCCATTTGTAAAAGATGAATTTAACTTTTTTTTTTTTTACTAAAAATAAGGTTTATTACTCTTAACCAAAATGATACTGCCCCTTAGATGTAGTCAAGGCATTACTTGTAAGCTGTCTTGGACACCCTTGGAATCCAAGGCCACTCACTGATCTATTCCTCAGGAATGCGGTACTGTAGTAGATAGATTCCTGGTCTCTACCAGGTAAAGAATGCATTCTTCTAATTCCCCCCCCACAAATGATGACTTTGGATATCTTATAAATACCATTTTTTAGCTACTGAAAATCTGGCTGGACATTTCCACATTCAGAATTGCCAATGACACTCAGTAACTGGCTACTTTGAATATGGCATTGACTACCACTAGGCTTTGTCAAACAAGGATTTTTAAAAAGGTATCCAGTGAGTCAGAGGTAGATGTAACTCTTAGTTCGGGGTCCTCTTTGTATGGGAGATGATGGAAGAAATTGTCATAACAACTACTTGAGTTCCTCCCTTTCTTTGCTCCTGAGAGCAGATTGCTTCTTTGGTATAATTGATGTTGTTGAATTCCTATCCAGAATCCATTCTACACCTCCCCCTTTTCTAATAGCACCCAGGTTTCCCTTCAGCCTTTCATCTTCCTCAGGCAACCTGTACATTTCTGGAGGTGGTCCTGAATCCTTCAACCAATCAACATACCCCATTCTCCACGACAGTCACCGGCATGTGACCTGACCCAATTAGGGTGATTCTGGGGACTCTCCTATTATCCTAAGCCAGAAAACTACCTTTCTATCAGCAACTAAAAGAAAGAATATAAAGCTCCAATCACTCCTGAAAGAAAGCCTAAAGCAACACAGAGAACCAACCTTAGGAAGAAACAAATATGGGGGAGAGTAGAGAAGATATTGGAACCAAAACTGAGTTCCTTATACTTTCCTGATCCTCTGGATAAGCCCACCTTGAAATACACTGGAGTTTTGGAATTCCAGCTAGGAGTTTAAATTTTAAAATTTAAATTGCCTGATATATCTGGGTACCTATCCATGGTTTAGGGGGAATCAATTTGGAACAATTGTAGTGATTCATTGTAAACCTAAATATTTTCTGGATTGGGAATCACATAGTATACTCCTCCTGGAAGTTTCCACATGAAGAGTAAGAATGAACCCCTGTAAAATTTTATGGAATTTTCCAGTTCACTAAAGGGATGCTATTCACTCAATCATCATGTAATTTTGATGAACATATATGACATCAGTAATTACGGTCTTTATTGAAATTCTTACAAAAATAAATGATGGCTTTGTGGCCTACACTTTAAAGCTGACCTGTGGCTCCTGATTCAGCTGACATGTCTTCATTTACATGGTTTTATTGTTTTTTAACAACAGTGGCAACATCTGGTTTGAGGCTTGACCTGGCTCTGATACGCTCTGTCTGTAGAAAGATATAAGGATAATAAGATTTAGACAGTAATTTTAGCATAATACCCACCAGTTTTGGAAGGCCTCCAGTGACTTCTCAATAGGTCATTTTCCTCTAACATTTGTTATTATAGCACCATGTACAACTATTTCTTAGCATATGTTTTGTATACTTGTGGGAATAATTGGTTAATGCCTGTTTTATTAACTAATTTCTTATCCCCAAAAGGTAGAGACCATTGTCTGTAAACACTGTTGGCTTCCTAAATCCTAGCACATTGTATGGCATTTATTAGGCTCAATATGGATATGTATTGGATGAATGGATGCAGGGAAAGCTTGTAATAGAGTAGGAGATAGTCAAGTGAGAAGTAATGCCAAAAGGCAGAAGTCAAGTGGTAGCCCCATACCTCAAAATGTGAGTCACTTTTGTTTAGCGATCATTCCAACAACTAAGAATGTAAGGGAATCAGTTTTATTCACAATCTAAGTATAATTTGGAGGCAGTAGATACATTCTCTTAATCTATTTTAAAAACTTTAAGAGTGTAATTTCATGTGGATTCTGTTTTTCAATTTCATGTGTAAATCACTTCAAATATTAGTTCCAGATGGTGCAGTCTCAAAGGTTTCGTATTTACTCACAGTTCAATATTCTTTTCCAAATCATATGTGAAAGCAGCATTTCATACAAATACTAGTCTTGAAACTGAGCAAAGGTAAGACAATCCTCAAACCTAGAGACTTATTAGGGCCTTCCTTGGTTCTTTCAGGAGGCAAAAGGCTCCTAATTGTATGAATATTTTATCCATCCAGGAAGGTATTCAGGTATTCTCCCTGCCCCTTCTTTCCATCTCCTCCTCTGCCTCTCTCCCCGTCTCCCCAGCAAAAGTCAAAACTAGATAATGGATTAATTGGGAAAGTTTTTCTTATGTTAATCCTTTTTTTTTTTTAACCATCCCTTACCTTGACCTATACACACAGTCAAAGAGAGGGAGAGGAGAAAGAAATGTGAAATGCATTTTGAAATATGACTAGCAGTAATTGAAAAATGTTTCATTTCTCTTTGAATTAATATTTCACATTGCTTCTTTTTGATGTGTTTCAAAATATTCTACTCGTGATGATGACTATCTTTGTGTGTGTGAGCAGTGCTCAAAGAAACAATGACTGCTCAGTGTGTTGTTGAACCCAAGTTTATGTGCCTGATGCACAGTGAGGCCAAACAAACTGAAATGTTGGTGTTTGGAGCAGAGAAAGGTTTATTGCAAGATCTAAGGAAGGAGAATGGGCAGCTCATGCTCAAAAGACCTGAACTCCTGGATGGCTTTCAGGCAAAGGTTTTTATTTTTATGTATTTATTTTAAGAAATGTATTTATTTATTTACTTATTTTTAGCTGCATTGGGTTTTTGTTGCTGCACGCGGGCTTTCCCTAGTTGCGCGAGTGGGGGCTACTCTTCGTTGCGGTGTGTGGGCTTCCTATTGTGGTGACTTCTCTTGTTGCAGAGCATGGGCTCTAAGTGCGCAGGCTTCAGTAGTTGTGGCTCGTGGCCGCTAGAGCGCAGGCTCAGTAGTTGTGGCGCACGGGCTTTGTTGCCTTGTGACGTGTGGGATCTTTCCGCACCAGTGCTCGAACCCGTGTTCCCTGCATTGGTAGGTGGATTCTTAACCACTGCACCACCAGAGAAGCCCCAGCCAAAGGTTTTTAAAGACAGTGTTAGGGGAGAGGGTCTCAGGATACGTGATCAGCTCATGGACCTTCTGATTGGTTGGTAGTGAGGTAACAGGGTGGTGTTTCTGGAATCTCAACCTTCTGGTTCCAACCAGTCTGAGGTCTACATGCTTGTGGTCAGCATGTAGTCACCATCCTCCACCTAGGTGGGGGTCTTGGTTTCTGTAGAACAGCTCAAAGATATTCATCAGATTGTTATCTATATACCGACAGGAGGAACTAGGAGTCCTGTGATTCTATCGTCCTAATCATTAACTGCTTGAGCCTGCTCTTTGGAACTTGAAGGAGGCCTAGGAGTTTAAAGCCTATTTTTTTCTTACAAAAAAGAAACGGGAGACACAGAGGGGGTTTTGTACTCTGGAGGGCGCTGCAGGGTCCTGCTGAGTTTCACGTGTACCTAACAACACCAGAGAGAAATTTGCTCTTTGATTTGAGGCAGTAGCTACTATTTTGCAGGACCTTCTGGTGTGAAGTTCTGCTTTTTAGGCTTTTAGGAGTCCACAGATTTTTCTCAGAAAAGTTGTTGCCAATTCCTTATATCCTCATGCCATATTCTCTTCCTCCTACTGTCTGTCTCTCAATGCTGATTGTGGCTATACTGCATTATTGGAAGCTGAATTTTAAAACAACTTGTGGGTCCACATTTCTCCTTACCCAGTAGGTCTTACTATTATGTAAGGATTCTCAGCTCAGAATTTTAGTTTATGTGAGAAATGTTGCTATTACATTTGATTCAAGTGGTTAACCTTTTATATTTATTGATATATTGCGTAGGTTTTCTCTTTACTCATATATATATATATATATTTTTTTTTTTTTTTTTTTGCGGTATGCGGGCCTCTCACTGTTGTGGCCTCTCCCATTGCGAAGCACTGGCTCTGGACACGCAGGCTCCGCGGCCACAGCTCACGGGCCTAGCCGCTCTGCGGCATGTGGGATCTTCCCGGACTGGGGCACGAACCCGCGTCCCCTGCATCAGCAGGCGGACTCTCAACCACTGCGCCACCAGGGAAGCCCTCCCAATATATTTTTTATTTCCATTTTTATGCTTCCTTGTTGCTTCTTCTCTGTTCTCTCTATTTTAACTTAAATTGAAAGAAACAGAGACTCATTTTCTTCAAATAATGGAGGAACTTTATTAACACTAGACAAGAAAATCTGATTACCGAAGCATGAGAACTATAATATGGTGGGATCTTGCATTAGATGCTCATTCAGCATTAAAGGCAATTCTCAGATTTCAGAAGTTTGTGACTCTTCACTTTAGGGTTCCAACACCTATATAATTAAATAAAAAGGAATTTTCAGACTTAGCTGTCATGTCTCCATAATAATCTCTTTATGTGCCAGTTTTCCTATTTCTGCTTCTCTGCTCATTACCTACAGGGCTAACACTTTCCTTACTCCTGAAATAGGCATTCTGATTGACTCAGCTTACTATCCTCAATTATTCTTTGCTTCAGACCTCATCATGGGTAGCTAGTTTGACTGAAGATTGACTTATTTTGTGCCAAGTACTCACCCCTCATCCAAACTGCATGAGAAAGTCATGGTTACATGGCCAGGTTGATCTCTGAGAGAGGATTTTGGAAAGGGCTGTTTCTCTTGAAGCAAACTTTGTTATGATTGACATATCTAGTACAATGGTCCTTGACTTCTAGCATTTAAATCCTTATATTCATGTGTACAATTGCCATATGAAATAATCCAATTAACAAATGAAAACCCACAAAGGTATATAATACTCTGATCTGTTTAAGTTATAGGTTCAGTGGCTGCAATTCAAACTATTATTGGTTTTAAAAAGATGGGAGTTTATATCCTTCTTATTTAAACCTAATTTGCTATTGTGTCTCTTCCTTTATCTTCCTACTTCATTTTCTTTCTTCTTTTATTGTGAAGTATGCTGCTTCATCATAGCCAATGTTAAGTGAAAATCCTGTGCTGGGACTATGATATTCAGTTAGGTCTAGGGATGACACTATTGGCAGGACATGGTCAATAAAGAAGAAAAAGTCAAATCCATAATAATTGCATTTTACTGGTAGGGCTAGTATAATTGTTCTACTTCTATTAAATAGTAGTACCATACTAGGGATTAATGACTGATAAATATTTCTTGAAAAATATAGGGAGCTTTTTTGAAATTTTTATGTAAAATTTGAATATCCACACTTTGTTTTTAATTCTAGTAGTGTTTTCCTTTACAATTAAAAAATCGTATTCTGTATATTTCTTTAATTATCAATATCATGAATGATTTTGTATTTATTGATTCTCTTTCATGCAAAAGAAGAAAATTAGTACTCTTTTCTTTCCACCTCTCTTGCCGCTTTCTAGTTTTTGTTGACATTGTGGTCTTCTGGATTCATAATATTATAACTGTATTTTTATTATGTATCTTCTAAGATTTATTAAAAAGGGAAGAAGGATTCTGGAAGTCCAGAATGGCAACCTCTTCTGAATGTATTTTCTATGCTCCCGTATCTGATTGTCTACTGTTACTGAACTAGGTGGATCTGGTCAACTTGAGATGTGTGATCATCCTAGAAACCAGTGGTGTGGGTGTGGGGCATTTGGGGCTTTAACCTTATACAGGAAAGTCCAGAGACAGTGGACTATGAGAAGCTCCAATATTAGGATCTAAAGATGATATTACTAGAAGAGGTAGATGCTCGAAGATTTGAGGACCACCAAATCCAAAAAACTCTCTGTCTCACACACACAACACACACCTTGGATGTATTGGGTGGGCCAAAATGTTCGTTCATATTTTCCCGTAAGATGGCTCTAGTAGCACTTAGTTGTCTTTAACTTCATTTGAAGTAATTTTGTTAGATTGTATGTGACAGCTGTCATATGAGTGTGCATTTAAAAAAAGACATCAAAATTGGTGAATTTTTGTGTAGCCATTTTAATATTGAAGATGGAAGAAAAAAAGCAACATTTTCGGCATATTACGCTTTATTATTTTAAGAAAGGTAAAAACGCAAGTGAAACGCAAAAAAGATTTGTGCAGTGTATGGAGAAGGTGCTGTAACTGATCGAACGTGTCAAAAGTGGTTTGCCAAGTTTTGTGCGGAGATTTCTCGCCGGACGATGCTCCCCAGATGGGTAGACCAGTTGAAGTTGATAGCAATCAAATTGAAACAACAGTTGAGAAGCAATCAACTTTATACCACATGGGAGATAGCCAACATACTCAAAATATCCAAGTCAAGCGTTGAAAATCATTTACACCAGCTTGGTTATCTTCATCACTTTGGTGTTTGGGTGGAACGGAAGAGATCATGGGGCAGGTGAAATGAACCACCACCAACCACATCAAAGGCCAGTCTTCATCCAGAGAAGGTGATGTTGTGTATATGGTGGGATTGGAAGGGAATCCTCTATTATGAGCTTCTTTTGGAAAACCAAATTATTCATTCCAACAAGTACTGCTCCCAATTAGACCAACTGAAAAAGGCACGCGACGAAAAGCATCCAGAATTAGTGAAGAGAAACACATGATCTTCCATGAGGCTAACGCAAGACCGCGTGTTTCTTTGACGACCAGACAAAAACTGTTACAGCTTGGCTGGGAAGTTCTGATTCATCCGTCGTATTCACCAGACATTGCACCTTTGGATTTCTGTTTATTTTGGTCTTTACAAAATTCTCTTAATAGAAAAAATTTCAATTCCCTGGAAGACTGTAAAAGGTACCTGGAGCAGTTCTTTGCTCAAAAAGATAAAAAGTTTTGGGAAGATGGAATTATGAAGTTGCCTGAAAAATGGCAGAAGGTAGTGGAACTAAAAGGTGAATACATTATTCAATCAAGTTCTTAGTGAAAATGAAAAACGTGTCTTTTACTTTTACTTAAAAAACCGAAGGCACTTTTTGGCCCACCCAATATACTGGCCCTGCATAAAAATGTATTCGCTCCCTATTCTCGAGACTAGGATGGTGGAAGGAGCCTAGGGACCTGGCAGGGTTTCTCCAGCTAGGGTAGGCTAGGGATCAAGGAAAATAGGCAACAGCTAAAGGAACAGGGAACCCATCTCCTTCCATCATTTGAGAGATATCCCCATAAAGCTGTTCCCAGTTAGCATAACTCAGTCTCAGAAGCCAACCACAGTGACAACATCAAAAGCAAGAAAAAATAACAACACAGATAAGGAGCTTGGTTGCCTGAGAGGAAAATCGGCCATCACAGAGAGCCAGCTGGAAGACACACAGGAAGACTTGGACAGACAATAAATGAACTTAAGGGCCAAGGAAAACATGAAACCATCATTCTGGACCTAAATACTTGTAGAATTTTAAAAAGTTAGTAAACAAATTAAAAGATAGCCACTGAATAGAGTGAATTGAAATTAGTGGTACAGAGAGGTGTGGGTAGAAGAAATATCTCAAAGCCTGTAAAGATTTACACATTGGTTTTGGCAGAAATCATTAATGGAAAAGCATGGTGCTATTACAGAAATCCAAAATGACCTAGTGCCTCTGTTTCCTTACCAATAAAATGAGGAAAATAATAGTATCTCATGGGATTATTATAAAGAATTGAAAGAGTTAATATTTGTAAGGTGCTTAAAGCAGTTCTTAACACAGAATAAATGCTCTGTGTTTGCTAAGTAAATAAATAAGACAGAAATAATGACTAAATCCAAACACTGATTATTTGAAAAGACCAATAAAATAAATAAACACTTCTTGAGAATGGTTTTAAACAAGGAGAGAGAGAGGAAAAACAAAAAATTTGGAATGTAAAAGCAAACACCTCTAATACAGAGGAACTTAAAAGAATTATGTTTGACTATTACCTGCAAACCCATGCAATTTCAAAACCATGAGAAATATCTGATTTTCCATTTAAATGCAAATTATCAATACTGACCTAACAAGAAGTTAAAAATCTGAATGGATCTATTACCATAGTACAAATTGGTGCAGGGCACCAGGATCAGATGAATTTCCAGTTAAGTTCTGTTTAATTTTAAAGGACAGATAATTTGAAAATTATCACAATTATTTCAGACCAAAACTGGAAAGCCTTCAGATTTATTTTATGAAGGCAATATAACTTCAAAATCAGAACCTGACTAAAATAGAAAGAATAGAAAATAAAGGCAATCACATTTTGGAGGGCTTTATAACATTTTTGTTGAATCCCAAATATTATCATTTCAAAATGTAATCCACATCGGAATGATGAATAAGTTATGTTATATCATTTTCTTCTTTATGAGCTTTGGAATACAGTGTATTTCACGGTTACAGGACATCTCAATGCAAAAGTGAAATGAGATCATGTATATATGACCTCTATGGAGATGTCTTAAGATTTACATTTGCATAGGCAAGTTGTCAAAACATACCTTAAAATGTTTCAATAACTGAATCAATTATCAGGTTTAGAGTTGAATTTACACTAGTTTGAAATGAATCAAATTTGTTAAAAGTCTCATCCTGTTTAATGTTGAATAGTATCCCGTTGTATAGATGGGTCACCATTTGTGTATCCATTCACCCTTTGAAGGACATTGGTGTCCAATCCAGCATTTAATGATTATAATTATGAACATAGGTGCTATAAGCATTTGCATTTTTTGTTTTTGTGAATGTAGGTTTTCATTTCTCTAGACAAAATTATCTCAGAGGACAATCTCACTTTTGATGAAAATATTCAAAGTAAAATCAATAGAATTCAGCCAAAACATCAGGGCTAATGAGTTTTCTACCATGATTGGCAGGGGTGGTTCAAAATCAAGATGCTAGAGTTACAGAGATATTAAGTAACTTGCCTAAAGTTCTCCAGTGAGTGAGAAATTAAACAATTTTAACCCTCACTTGTTGACTCAATAATAATAATAGTAACAACGAATATGTTATCATGAAACAGCTAAGTTGTACTCAAACTATTCCATAGCTGTTTTATTTCTTAGAAGTTAAAAGATTCAACTTATCATTTTTCCTTTAGATATTGTAATGTGAGAAGAAACAGGAATTGCCATATTAGAAGTGAAGGCATTTTTTGAGATTAAATGTAAAATAAAATATTTGCTTTTGCTATAGATGAGTAAGTGAGAAGAAAAAGAACAAAGAGAGACTTTTTAGATTTTTGGCTTGACTAAACCTAGGTAGGATACTCATGATCTACTCTCAGCAAAAATGATAGAGGAAGAAAATAGACAGGAAAAGGTTTCCCAAAAAGTCAAGGGCTAGGCTAAAGAGAAGCAGAAGTGGCAGTATTATGACTGTGGAAGATGAATGTAGTGGCACTTCTCATTTATTTAGTATTCAGGATTTCAACCTTAATTAGGGTTCCTTTGTCACATCATTCATCAAATATACTTGAAGAAATGGAAATGAACCTCAAAGTTTCTGTCGCCTCAGGCGTGCTTTTAATACTTTTACTCATTTCAGCGTATTGTGAAATACAGTGAGTTGACTAGGAAATGTTTTAGTCAGAATAAGTAACATCCAAATGAAGACATCACACATTATAAGCAATTCTGGCAGGAATATCAAAAAGCAACCATTTAAATGGTTACTAACTTGCGTTTCTTTCAGCCAGTGCTAAGAACAATATCTTTTTACTTTACCCCAAAATATTCTTCTTTGCCCCCCAAAGATTTGTAACAGTCCTTTAGAAAAGCTACTTTAAAAACGATTTCTGGGCTTCCCTGGTGGCGCAGTGGTTGAGAGTCCGCTTGCCGATGCAGGGGACACGGGTTCGTGCCCCCGTCCGGGAAGATCCCACATGCCGCGGAGCGGCTGAGCCTGCGCGTCCGGAGCCTGTGCTCCGCAATGGGAGAGGCCACAGCAGTGAGAGGCCCGCGTACCGCAAAAAAACAAAAAACAAAAAACGACTCCTGCTTATGAAATTCCACGGCGTTTGTTTTGTTAACAATGTGACTGTATTTACAAAGGAATTTGCATATTTATGATAATAACCTGCCAAGTCAGATATAGAAAATATAGGATTATTATTATTATTATTATTATTTTTTTTTTTGCGGTACGCGGGCCCCTCACTTGTGGCCTCTCCCGTTGCGGAGCACAGGCTCCGGACGCGCAGGCTCAGCGGCCATGGCTCACGGGCTCAGCCGCTCCGCGGCATGTGGGATCTTCCCGGACCGGGGCACGAACCCGTGTCCCCTGCATCGGCAGGCGGACGCTCAACCACTGCGCCACCAGGGAAGCCCAGGATTATTAATTCAATAAGCATGCTTAGCATGTGTAGAACTACTTTAGGCACCAAGATAATCCTTTTTCAACCTTCTCCTCTGCAAAACCGTTTCCTATATGTGATGCCCTTACCTTGTCCCTACCTGTATGTGATGCCGCCTTCTTTGGTAACTGTGCCCCAGGTAGAAAGGATGATGCTCTCCATTTAGCACCTGTAGCCTTTGGCACACACATCTTAAATGAATCATCCATGTGCATAAATGTATGATACATATATACTATATATGTCTCCATACAGAATATAAACATTTAAAAAGCAGGGATACTATTATATACATTTGGATTTCCAAAAACTAGAACTTGTCGATATTTAATATATTAGTCTTTTGATTTTACAAATAAATGGATAAATATGATTAATCATATAATTAATAATTATATGATTAATCATTATTAGATATAGTAATATCATACTTGTTATATTGAGTAGTTGTGAGACCAAATGGTCTTTAAAATCTTTTTAAAATTGCATAGAAGGTGACATTTTGTTGTTGGTCTCATCTTGGATGCTCTTGAATTTGTATCCTACTAGTGTAATTAATGCAATAGCTGTATTAGAATTAGGTACTAGGCTTAGAAAGTAGTCTGAGCCCATATTTTACTGTTCACCAGCTTTAGTGTGACTTTGGCCATGTTTTTAAACTTTTCTGTACTTCATTTCCTCACCTAAAAATGTGAATAATAATGTGGGGTGTTTCACAGGGCTATTTGTTAAAATTAAACGAGGTAAATAAGTAACACACCTAAAAGAGTTTTAGATACATAACAAGTCTTCAGTAACTATCAGTTGTGACTATTATTAACATAGTTTGACATTTTTCCAAGGACTTTGCTGATTCTGCTGCTCAGAGCCTCCTTTTTTCTACCTATATTTTAAAATAAAAGACTGGATTCCTGTTGCCTGAATAATAAAGGTTTTTCATACCATTTTAGAAAGCACTATGGACTCCCTTTGAATTCTTTACATTTTATCCCCAAATACTGATGTAATCATAAAGACAAAGAATTCCATTAATTTTCTTGAACGAGCTCTATGGGATGATATAGTACTTTCCAAAATAGAATAAGAGCTCCCTATATGTGAATATCCAGTAGGAAAAAGCTTTGCGGGCTTTTTAAACCAACTTTGGCTAAAAAAACCCTGAGAATATTCTCACTCCTCTGAGAATATGCTCTCTGTGTCTTATACTTCAGAGCTGTCAGTCAGTATTTTTGATCATTAGCCATCTGTGATTATTTTAATTTTTGCCAGCAGGAGAAGGAACTCTTTTCCACCCAGGAGCTCTGTTATTACAATATAATTTATATGTAAAGAGCTCATTTCATCAGTGAGAGAAACTTTTCTGCTGTTTTTTTAAGGTTTGAAGGAAACTCATGGTATCTTGTTTGTTTGTTTCTTTTTTTTCCTTTCTCCACCTCTACACCACTGTTTCTCTGTCATACTTCACACTTATCCTGGCATCTCCCCATATAGAAATTCTCTAGTACCTTGTCAATAGTTTTAAGAACAGGACTAAGTTAAACTGATTTCTGTATGTTTTAAATGAAAACCCTCATATTTATTGTAGTTGCTGTTTTAAAATGTAAAACTCATAGAGAAAAATATAATTTTAGTTTGCAATGATGTTTAGTGTTGAAGACGAGGCCTCTAGTTAGGATTTCCTTCTTAAAAGTTTATTAAAATGGCATGATGACATTTTAGCTATAACTATGTAATAAGGGCAAGTTTTGAGGGAGGCAAAAAAGGACTTTAAAAATAAAAAAAGTTGGCCTTTTCTATGTAATACCATGAGTTAGGATTTAGAGTCATGGAATCACATTCATACCTCATCTGACTTCTGCGTCTCATTTCAGTTTGACCTTCAGCAAGTCAAAAACTCCCCTCAATCACTTTCCCTATAATGTGGAATAATAATGTTTAACTGAATATGGTTATTGCAAAGATTAATGAGTTATTGGTCATAAAACGTAACTCATGTATTAAAAGTCTCTGCATGAAGAGAAGACTGAATCCCCGGGTCATTATTGCAGAGTGGTTTTGTGAAGTGAAGTAAATTATTGATCAACTACACAAAATTTTAGGTCTCGAACTTTATGAAGCAAGTTTCAAATCTCAGGATAGATGCTACTAGAAATTAGTGCTTTTGGAGGTCCCATGCCATTTCTTGTGGAAACAGAAAGTATATTATTGCTTCCTTTCCTGGTGAAAGGGCACAGTATATTCTTGGCAGAGTTGAATTTTAAGGAAATTACTGATGATCTGAGGACACTCCTTTATTTTTCTTTTTTCTTTTCCATCTACTTTTTCCTGTCCCATTTCCTAACTCTATTTCTCTGTTTCGCTGTCTGCTTTCTTTGAGAACATGAACTGGGAGTGCTTCCTCCCATAACTTAAGTAGAGAAAGTGAACAATCTCAGTATAGCAACAGCAATGAGAGCAACATAATACTTCCTGTCTCTGGGCACTTAGATGCCTTGTTTAAAAAATAATTGAAAAGTAACATCATGTGTTCATTCTGACAATTTTTACCGAGAAGTTTTGAAAAAAGGCCAAGAATAAATGTGAGATTTTCTGCGTTTTCATTTGTTTTTATCTAGGAATAAGGGAAGTGGAGGATGATATATAAACACACACACACACACACACACACACACACACACACACACACACACACACACACACACACACACACACACACACACACACACACACACACACACACACACACACACACACACACACACACACACACACACGGAACGTTACTTCCTGAAACAGTGATCAGCGTGGTGAGGAAGCAGCAGCCTCTTCTGAGAAATAGCAGTGAATGTAGCCAAGTGCCCAAAGAACCCTGAGTCACTAGGTCCGGTCTCATTGAAAACTAACCTAATCTGTATCCAATTTAACATCTGAACTTAATTTGTTTGGCGCTAATCAACCCAGAGCATCTTCCCCCATAGAAGCCTTGAGATTAGTCATGATATCCAGAAATGTCAAGAGTAATGACAAATAACTGACACATATATACCTTCATGCAACTTGCCTCTTAGAGGTGGTTTCTTAATTTTAAAAAGCTTCAATATATGGCGCTTTGTGATGCGGACAGAATCTGTTTCTTTATGCCAATCATTTGTTTTTTAAGAATCATGGAATGAGCTCACCTCCCTTGTAGAGATAATTTTGCCCCAGTAGCAAAACTATAAGAGTTACTGTTTAGATTTTTTTTTTTTTAAAGACAAACAAACTGTAGGTTACACTCCGGAGCTGCTGAAAGAATGAGACAGTTTTGCTAATTCTAACATGACTTTTCATGACTCAGTCCAGAGCTGCTAAAATCATGTGACTTGCATATATTGTGTAGCTATATAGACCAGGAAACAATGTGGTACATCTCTGTCCCTTAGCAACTTGGGTTTATGTCCTGGAAAGTAACTCCACGCACAGGCAGTGAGAATTATAAGAATAACTCAGTTATATCTGCCCTCCTAGCCAGAGGTGAGAGACAATCAGGTCAAATAACAAATAAGCTATAATTAAGCTTTGGAAAATTAAATAAAACATGAGTTAATGATTTTATTTCTATGCAAATAACAAATCTTTGGGACAGATCAAATGCATTTTTTGCTTCCATATTGCTGAACTTTGATTTGATTTATTCTATATTTATCCCCATGTGACAGCTGGACCACTCACTTTAGAGGAAAACTCCTAATTCCAGTCTATCAAGGAAAATCTGCAAGTTAAAAACTCACTTTTATCAGCAGGCATTTGAAGAATGGCAGGTGACAAATAAAGCTCTTAGTAGATTATTCTAATTGCATTTTCTTTTACCTTCATAACTTAAAAAGTTGTAGGAAAAGGGAGAGGGCAACTTTCTATCGTTTTGACAGTTGTGCTTACATCTTTCTCGAATGAACACTGTGTTTGAAGTTTCCGCAGACTCTCAGTGTGAAGCTAGTTTGGGAGTGTCTGTAACTGGTACAATGAATATATAGAAAAGAGGACTAAGAATAATCAAATGCATTATATACATAAAAGTATTGACTAACGTTATTGCAAACTATTTGTAAGCCTTTCTCTACTTTTGTTTATTTTCACAATTTTCCTTACACATTTATTACTTTATATTGATGACAGAAGAGTAAAGCACAAAATAATAAAACATAAGAACTTAAATAAAGAATAAAAAACTAAAATGAGGTAAACTTAGGAGGTCTAAATGAAGCAACAATGGTATTAACTTGAATATTCCTTTAAAAACAAAATACATTTTTATTGTAAATCAAAACCCCCTAAATCTCAGTTTAAATTGTTACTCTGGGATTTTTATAATATTGATAGGACTTATAGTATAGAAAGGAATTATAATATAGAAAGGAATTGAGTTTTAATAGAGTTAGGAATTATAATAAAGAAAGGAATTGTCACAGATATTAATTGGTTAATGAGTATCAGTATTTCTGAGAACACAGTTTCAATATTGGGCAATGATAATGTTTTTATTACAATTTCAATTTTTTTTAAAACATTGGAAGAAAACTTGAAATTTTATCTAAATGACAAATTTTATGCAAATATGCATGTATTATATATTCAGCAATAAGAAAACACATATTTCCCGTTAGCCAGAAGAACTAGAAAGAGAAATGAATAATACAATTCAGATCAAAGTAAAAACTGGAATCCCAAGAAGAACATGTGCTTCTCAGCTGATTTTTCTGCCTACGTCACATTGTATCATGACTTTATATATTTAACCTGTGCTCCCAACATGAGTACTTTAAATTTGCTTATACTTTAAACATTCATTCTTCATCAGTAACCAAATACCTATATTTGCAGATTTTCAGAATTTATCCTTTCCTCATAATCCTCACAGAAATTTCTCCAAAATAATATTACTTTTCTCAGTTACAGAGCAAAATTGTGTCAATAGTGATGAATATGGCATGTAAGGGAAATATTAAAGAAAACTCCCACATCTGACTGAATGAGTTAAGAATAGCTTAAAGGAGATTGCATTTTTGATGACACTTGTCAGTATATTTAAAGGTTGACAGAAAGCCTCAGGTGGAAAATGTATAGAAAGATAAGCGAGTATGAGGTTATGATGTGTTCTGGGAACTACGTGTAGTTTTTTTTTATTATTATAGGGTTTAGTTTAAATTCTGTTTGTCTTCATTAAGTGTCTTGAGACATTGTGAAAGTGTGTAAAGAAGTTTATGGTTAGAGGTGAGACTGAAAATGTAGCAGAAACTAGATTTGAAAAAGGCCTTGTATAATTTGTAAGGGGATTAGATTTATCTATTCTCATTTCAATCCCTTCTGTCTATCATTTCCGTCATGTTTAAAAACCAGCAATGTCTCATTCAAATGACTCAAAGTCTCACTCCTTCAACAAACCTTACCTTGTTAAATAAATATGTAATTTATTGTACTACTGTGTCTGGCTTATTTCACGTAGCATAATGTCCTCTAGGTTCATCCATGTCGTTGACCAATTGCAGTGTTTTCTTCTGAATAATATTACATTGTTTACATATATGCCACATTTTCTTTATCTATTTGCTTATCAGTGGACATTTATGTTGCCTCTACATTTGGCTGTTGGGAATAATGCTGCAGTGAACACGGGAGTGCAGATATCTCTTAGGGATCCAGATTTTAATTCCTTTGCATAGATACCCAGAAGTGGGATTGCTAGATTATATAGTAGTTCTATTTTGAATTTTTGAGGAATCTCCATATTGTTTTCCATAATGGCTGTGTCAGTTTACATTTCCACCAACAGTGATCAAGGGTTCCATTTTCTCAACATCTTTATAAGTAGGTGATACCTTTTTTTTTAAATAATAGCCATCCTAATAGGTATGGGGTGATACCATATTGCAAGTTTTAAAAAATGTTCTTTTTTTCCACATTGTGGTTTTGATTTGCATTTCCTTGATGATTAAGAATGTTGAACATGTTTTCATAGACCGATTGGCTAGTTGTTTGTCTTTGGAGAAACCCCTATTCATTTCCTCTTCTCACTTTTTAATCAGATTGGTGTTTTGCTATTGAGTTGTAGGAGTTTTATATATATTTTGGTTATTAATCCCTTATCAGATATATGGCCTGAAAATATTATTTTTCCATTCCATAGGTTATCCTTTCAGTTTGTTTCTTGTTTGCTTTGCTGTGCAAAAGCTTTTTAGTTTTAGTAAAATTTATGTATATTTGCTTTTGTTGCCTGTGCTTTTGGTGTTGTAGACGAGAAATCATTGCCAAGACTTTTTTTTGTCGAGGAACACTTTTCCTATGTTTTCTTCTATGAGTTTTATGGTTTGAGTCTTTGAGTCTTTAATCTATTTTGAGTTAAAATTTTGTATATGGTGTAAGGTAAGGGTCCACTCTCTTTCTTTTGTATGTGGATAACAGGTTTTCCAACACTAATTATTAAAGAGACTATTGTTTGCCCATTTATGTGTTTTTAGTGCCCTTGTCAAAAGTTAGTTGGCCACATATGTGTGGATTTTTTGGAGGGCTCTCCATTTTGTTTGATTGGTCTACGCATCTGTTTTTATGCCAATTCCATACCATTTTGATTAATATAGCTTGTGATATAGTTTGAAATCAGAAAGAATGTTGCCTTGGGCTCTGTTCTCAAAAGAAGATTTGGGGTCATTTGTAGTTCCACTTGGATTTTAGAATAGGTTTTTCTATTTCTGAAAAGTGATACTGGAAGTTCAAAAGAGGTATCATTGACTCTGTAGGTCACTTTAGATTTTATACACGTTTAGCAATATTCTACCAATCTATAAGCATGGATGTCCATTTATTTATATCTGCTTTAATTTTTGTCATTAGTGAATTACAGTTTCAGTGTAAAGAATTTTATCTCCTTGGTTAAGTTTATTTCTACATAATTTATTCTTTTTGATGCTATAGTATATTATGTTGTTTTCTTAATTTCCTTTTTGCACAGTTTGTTGTTGGTGTATAGAAACTTACTGATTTATGTATACTGATTTTGTATCCTGAAATTTTACTGAATTTGTTTATTCTAATAGATGTGTGTTTGTGTGTGTGTATGTAGTCTTTCGGGTTTTCTTCTTATAAGATCATGTCATCTACAAACTGAGATACTTTTACTTTTTTTCTAATTTAGATGACTTTTATTTCTTTTTCTTGCCTAATTGCTCTGGCCAGGACTTCCAGTACTATGTTGGATAGTGAGAGTGGACATCCTTGCCTTACTCCAGATCTTGGAGGAAAACCTTTCAGTTTTTCACCATTGAGTATAATGTTAGCTGTGGGCTTGTCATATACAACCTTTGTTGTGTTGAGGTACGTTCCTTCTATACCAAACTTGTTGAGAGTTGTAATCATGAAAGGGTGCTGTGTTTTGTTAAACACTTTTTCTGCATCTATTGAGATGATTATGTAATTTTTGTCCTTCATTTTTTAATGCAGTGTATCATATTGATTGATTTGCATATGCTAAACTAAACTTGAATCACAGGGACAAATTTTACTTTTTCCTGGTATATTATCTTTTTAATATACTGTTGAATTTGGTTTGCTAGAAGTTTACTTATATAAATATATTGTTAAAGTATATTGTTTAATAATATATATAATGAATAATCGTACATAAACTTCATGTAAAGTATATCTGAATTCATCCCCAAAGTTTATAAGATCAGAAAGGGGATGGAGTAGAAAAATAAAAATACAAAACATCATTGACCATGGATTAACTCAAAATATGAACTAATGACAGATAAAATACACAGAGAAAAATTAGGAAAATATTGCTAGGAAAAGAAGATAATCTTAGTCATGTCCCACAAACAGAGAACAAATTGTGGTGATACAAAGGACATTATCAGCAGGGTATCAGGTTTGTGAGCAGGTATTACTTTCCGTATATGGGAAAGGTGAGTTGAAGGACTACCCTAGAGAACCTTAACCTTAGCCTTAACCAATCTCGCTCTCTGAACCAGGAGGAGGAGTGGGTGACTTATTTTCAAAGATAAGGCTGGTAAGACTAATGACCACTTAAAATTGTGGCCCAGAAAAGTAAGAGGACACAATCTGACCCTTGCATACAGGAGGCTATATCCCTAGAAGTAAGAAAAATATAAAAATGGACAAGTCTTGACTGAATCAGGAGATTTGTCTGCTATTATCTTCTTGAAAAAAGAAAATCAAATCCTCTGTGAAGTAATAAAATGTTTTCCAGTGCCTCTACATATATTTTTATAGGTAGTGTCCAATATTAAATAAAAAATTATCAGGCATGCCAGGAGCCAGGCCAAAATATCAGGAAATCAAGAGGAAAAAAGACCATAGAAACAGATCCAAATATGTTTTATATGTTGGGGTTTTCAGTCACTGACTTCAAATGAAATATGATTACAAGATGAAACTATGACAAGATATTATAAAATATAATAAACTTTACTGAAGTTTCACCAAGGAAATGGAATGTATAAAAAAAGTTCAAATAGAAATGTTTAAAAACACAACAATAGTAAGTAAAAGAATAGACAATGCATAAAAGAGAATTAGTGATCTGAAAGTTACATCAGTATAAAATAATCTTGAAACAGAGAAAAATTATGTTAAATATTTGAGAACATAAAAGGAATATAAGTAAAACATATGCCATGCAATGAAGTCACTGACATATATGTATACTATTAAAGTAACTTGTAGAGCAAGGAGAGACACACAGATAGATAAGAAGAAGAAGGGGAGGTGGAGGGGTAGGAGGAAGGAGGAATGAGGAGAAAGGAAGATGGAGAAAGAGTGAGAGAGAGAGAAAAGTGGAATAAGAAGAGACAGAAGTAATATTTGAAGAGATAATATCTGAGAATTAAACTCAGTAAGGATGTCAAGCAAAAGATTCAAAATCTCTATAAATCTCAAGGACAAAAAATAAAACAACAAATAAAACATCATAGATAACCTGCTAAAATCAAAAACAAGGAGAAAATTTTAATAGTAACCAGAGAGGAAAAAATCATGCATCATCGTCAAATGAACAATCATAAAAGTTACAGAAAATTTCCCAACATAAATGATGAAAGTCTGTAGACAATGGGATGGAACAATCAAAATGCTTAAAGAAAATAAGAACCAAGCTACTTTTCCGTACCCAATGAAAGTGCCCTTCAAACATTAAAATAAACATATTTTAGGTAAGCAGAAAAGAGAACACTGGTCACTGGTGGACTCACCTGAAAAAGGTGCTAGAGGAAGGTTTGCAAATGGAAGAAGAATGTTTCTAGATGGAAGCAGAGTAATGCCTAAATCCCAAGAAAATATCCATAATTTTGTGGCTAAATATTAAAAAAATTAACTATTAAATAAAATGATAAAACTATCTGTGTCCATCAGGAGATACATACCATGCAGTTATGACTGTATTATTAAATAATTTAAAATATACAGTGTCATAATAACAAAAATAAAACTGGAGTATCTATAATCATTTCAGACAAAATACTATTTATGGATAAAATATTAAGGATCTGCAAATAACAATATAATTAATTTTCCAACTATGATGTCTAAAAATTACAATCACTCATGAAATTAATAACCCTAAAATTATATATCTATACCTGTATTTTATATGAGTCACCTAAAAAGAGAATGTGACAAGTCCACAACTTTAGTAACTCAAAAAGAAGCCAATATATCAGTAAGACCAGAAATTTGTAAATAGAAATTTAAGGAACACAACTGTGAGTTTTATCTAATGATGGACATAGATGCTTGTGCCCCAATAAATAAATATACATTTATTTTTATTAATACATGGACAGTTTACAAAAATTGATCACCTAATGAGTTATACAGGGAGTATCCAAATAATTCAAGTATTTTATATCAACTAAAATTAATAACAAAAAGAACAAATTCTCTCAACACAAATTTTAAATCAACATATAGAAACTAGTAAAATGCAGTAAAACAAAAATAAAATTTCTTGAAAATTAAAAAAATGAAGTCTTAAGTTATTCTTTTGTGAATAAGTTAGTCACAAAGGTCATTACAAATTTTAGAACTAAAATACAAGGAAATACCACATATCAAGTCTTACAGAATGATACTAAATTGGTCCTCAGAGGTAAATGCATAACATTAGATGCACAAAAGAGACAAAAACAGATATTTTCAACTCATGTAAAGATTAAGGGAGTTGAGAGATGTTTATAAGATAAAAAATAACTTTGACAATTTTAAGGAAGGAAAGTAAGATGGAGAAACTTATTTAACCAAATATCAAAATATATTTTAAGGCAGAGTGATTAAGACATTATGATATTGACATGAGTAGAAAATGAGAATTAGAACAAAAATTAGTTATTATTCAAGTTAGAGGATCAGATAAATGCCAAAAATCTATCGTCCATTCAATATGTCAGTGGTTATTTATTAAAGAAAAAAAAGAAAAAGGGAAAGAACAAAAACTTTGAAAACTAGAATAAAGGGGATTATCTTCACCAAATAATCAAAATAATTATAAACAAAATAGTGATAAGAATTTTTTCACATTAGCTCCAGTGTCTACAGTAAAGTAATGAGGATTTTTCACCATTTAGACTTGCAGGAATTGGAAAGCAGCTTACAAAATGGTCTTTATGTACTATGTCAGCCTGGATTCAGTTAGTAGATAAAAGTCACATGGGAGTGCAGTAAGAGATCACTATTATGTTGTTGAGGTAGCAAGAGCAGAACCAGTTAACACAATTAGGATTGAGGAACAAAGGAATGAATTTTCTTTTTAATTTTAAATTTTAAATTGGCCTTAAACCTCTGTGAAAGGGTACTACCTAGCTGCTACTGTTCTTTTTTTTTTTCTGAACTCAAAGGAGAGACCCTATGGGTGGACCAAGTTCTCTGAAAAGGGATCAGAAAGTGTTAGAAAATTGCAAATTAAAATCAACTGCTGCCACTGATAAGGATAACTGCTACCGTGGTGATGATGCATTAATCTAGAAATAAAAATAAAAACAGAAAATAAAATAAGAATAGTGAAGAGACCCAAAAGAGTATGTCCATTTTCCCTACAACAGTTACCCAGGCTCTGTCTAGCAGTCTTTATTGCCAGAACCAAATTGGAAGTCAGGTGCCAAAGAGAAATGTGGTTTTCAGAGTTTCACCTATATTATCACACAGCAGAATATAGTGGGTAGATTGGAAGCTGGCATACCGTAGCTTAATGATTAGAAGCTGGCATACAGTAGCTCAACAACTGGACTGTTTGCCAAATATACATACAAAGTCCAAAAGTATTAACAGATTTTTTTAACTAAGGTAATTAAGAACAATGATGTAAGCACAATGCACAAAAATCAATAGCATCATGATAAGTGATATCCAACTAAGATACCTAAAAGGCAGGACGTTCAGATTGTTTAATAAATGACCATAAGCCTAATCATAACAGTGATATATACAAATTGTATGATACATAATGGTAGTAATATATTATACATAATACATATTATAATTATATGTAACATATAACAGTAATATATATACATATATAAAGAAAGATCTATATCTTTGTTTCTATTACATGTTCTAATGATAGATAAAAACTGTATATAATTAATTATAAACGCTTTTAAGGGCTATAAAGAATTTTTAATAAAGAGCAATAATATAGATTGGAAAGCTCAATATTAATAAAACTGTGAATTTTCTATAAATTGACCTAAAAATTTAATGTTACTGTAAAAAATTCTCAATAGATTTTTTAAAGAAATTTTTAAAAGCAGGTAACAAATTTATAAGATAAAAAAATTAACAGTTTTAAAGAAAAACAGGATGGAAAAACTTGCTTTACCGAATATCAAAATATGTTTTAAGGAAGAGTGATTAAGATATTATGATGTTGACAAATTGATAGACAAACAGAGCAGAATGAAAAATCTAAAATCACATCCTTGCATATTTGGAAACGTGATACGTCAGAGGCAGTATTACAAATCAGAGAAAAGATTTATTATGAAGTAAATGCTGTTAGGGAAACTGGTTGTTCATATGGGGAAAAATTGAAATCGGGTCATTATGTTAGAGTGTACACAATGACTAATTTTAGGTGGAAATGAAAAATTTTAAACTTTTAGGAGAAAATGTCATATGTTTTCAATGGCACCAGATTAGGTTATTTTAAGATAACAATTTATTACCACAAATTACCATTAAAATGATAAAAGAAAATATAAAGAGTTTTAGAAAATATTGGCAAAAAGTATTAATGGTAAAATGGTTAGTATCTTGAATATAAAAGAACTACAGAAGAAGAAATACCTAATTATTCAATAGGTAAATGGGCAAAATGTACTAACAAATTCACAGAGAAGGAAATAAAAATTTCTAGTAAACATGTGGAAAGATATTCAATAATTCTAATCAAATGAAATATACTTTTCTTTAAAAATTACCAAATTATACAGTGTTGAGCATGTGGAGCTTTGAAAACTCTTATACCCTCATGGTAAGATGGTAAATTACTGCATCAATCTTTGAAAGTAATTTCTTAACATCAAATAAAATTCAAGATATTCTTACTCTGCACCCAGAATTTCCAATTTCAGGAATCTAAATAAACTCTTGCAAGCATGAACAAGGTGATATCTGCAAAAACAATCCTTAGCATATTGTTTCTTAGCAAAAAATTGTAAACAACCTAAATAAATATGTATCAATTGGAAGATGAATAAATTGCAGTAAATCAGTAAAATGAAATAGTCTGCATATATAAGCATGATTAAATATTATTTGTTGAGCAAAATAAATGAAAATTGCAGAATGACAGAATAATATTACATACATTTAAATATGCAAAAATAGTAGTTTATAAATACATGCTTATATACAAAATATTCACTAGATTGATAAAAAAAAGTTCAGAAGGATGATTACCTCACAGGGAATGTATGGAAAAATAGTGGCCTCAACTTAACCTGTAAATGCATGTTTTTAGTAGATAAAGGCTCTGAAACAAATACTGCATGATGTTAAGATATGCTAAATCTGGATTACAGGAATGCGGATTCAGTTATTTGTCATATATGCTTCTTCCTGTCTCTGTACATTTGAAATATTTAACTATACACCAATTCACGTTGATTTAAAAAATGCACCTGAACCCATATCTCATGTTTTATACTCATATTAACTCAAAATGGATCACCTAAATGTAAAACGTAAAGGAGAAAATAGAAGAAAATATTTATGACTTTAGGTCAAAGATTTCTTAGATATGAGACCAAAAAAATCATAAAAGAAAAAAATGGTAAAATGGACTACATAAAATTTTAAAACTGCTATCTAAAAGTTAATTACTGCCCCTGGGCAGCTGATGCGAACCTGCTCTCCTCAGGACCCGCTGAGGCTTTGGCTTCTGGAACACATGGGGCTGAGTCCACGCTGACAGCCTGGGGGCTTCGGGACAACACGGGGTCAAGTCCATGCTGATGGGAGCCAAGTCTCCTCAGGACTTGCTGGCGCTTTGGCTTTGGGATGTTGTGGGGTCCAGTTCATGCTGACAGGAGCCCTGTATCCTCAGGACCTGCTGGGAGGTGGTGCGACTGAAGGAAAAAGTAACCCACAGGACCCAAGACATGGTAGCTACTAATATACTCTTCCCACAGTGCCTCTTAATACCTTGTGGACACCTACAAGGGAAATAAGTATCACAACTTTGGTTGAACTTGGTTGGCTGCGTGGCTGACAGGGTTTTGGTGCTCCGGCCGGGTGTCATGCCTGTGCCTTTGAGGTGGGAGAGCCAAGTTCAGGACATTGGTCCACCAGAGACCTCCCAGCTCCATGTAATATCGAACAGTGAAAGCTCTCCCAGAAATCTCCATCTCAATGCTAAGACCCATCTCCACTCAATGACCATCAAGCTACCGTGCTGGACACCCTATGCCAAACAACTAGCAACACACGGACACAACCCCACCCATTAGCAATGAGGCTGCCTAAAATCATAATAAGGTCACAGGCACCCCAAAACACACCACCGGATGTGGTCCTGCCCACCAGAAAGACAAGATCCAGCCTCATCCAACAGAACACAGGTACCAGGCCCCTCCACCAGGAAGCCTACACAAGCCACTGAACCACCCTTAGCCACTAGGGGGACACACCAAAACAATGGGAACTACAAACCTGCAGCCTGTGAAAAGGAGACCCCAAACACAATAAGTAAAGCAAAATGAGAAGACAGAGAAACACACAGCAGATGAAGGAGCAAGGTAAAAACCCATCAGATAAAACAAATGAAAAGGAAATAGGCAGTCGACCTGAAAAGAATTCAGACTAACTATAGTAAAGATGATACAAAATCTTGGAAGTACAGTGGTGAAAATAAAAGAAGCATTTAACAACAACCTAGAAGAACTAAAGAGCAAACAAACAATGATGAGCAACACAATAATTGAAATAAAAAATTCTCTGGAAAGAATCAATAACAGAATAACTGAGGCAGAAGAACGGATAATTGACCTTGAAGATAACATAGTGGAAATAACTCCCACAGAGCAGAATAAAGAAAAAAGAATGAAAAGAATTGAGGACAGTCTTAGAGACTCCTGGGACAATGTTAAACACAACAACATTCGAATTATAGGGGTCCCAGAAGAAGAAGAGAAAAAGAAAGGGACTGAGAAACTATTTGAAGAGATTACAGTTGAAAACTTCCCTAATATGGGAAAGGAAATAGTCAATCAAGTCCAGGAAACACAGAGTCCCATACAGGATAAATCCAAGGAGAAACACGCCAACACACATATTAACCAAACTATCAAAAATTAATTACAAAGAAAAAATATTAAAAGCAGCAAGGGAAAAACCACAAATAACATATAAGGGAATCCCCATAAGGTTAACAGCTGATCTTTCAGCAGAAACTCTGCAAGCCAGAAGGGAGTGGCAGGACATATTCAGAGTGATGAAAGGGAAAAACCTACAACCAAGATTACCCGACCCATCAAGGATCTCATTCAGATATGATGGAGAAATTAAAACCTTTACACACAAGCAAAAGCTAAGAGAATTCAGCACCACCAAACCAGCTCTACAACAAATGCTAAAGGAACTTCTTTAGGCAGGAAACACAAGAGAAGGAAAAGACCTACAAAAACAAACCCAAAACAATTAAGAAAATGGTATTAGGAACATACATATTGATAATTACCTTAAATATGAATGGATAAATACTCCAACCAAAAGACATAGACTGGCTAAATGGATACAAAAACAAGACCCATATATATGCTGTCTACAAGAGACCCACTTCAGACCCAGGGACATATACAGACTGAAAGTGAGGGGATGGAAAAAAATATTCCATGCAAATGGCAATCAGAAGAAAGCTGGAGTAGCAATTCTCATATCAGACAAAACTAGACTTTAAAATAAAGAAAATTACAAGAGACAAAGAAGGAGGACACTACATAATGATCAAGGGATTGATCCAAGAAGAAGATATAACAATTGTAAATATTTATGCACCCATCATAGGAGCACCTCAGTACATAAGGCAAATGCTAACAGCCATAAAAGGGGAAATCGACAGTAATATAATCATAGTAGGGGACTTTAACACCCCACTTTCACCAAGGGTCAGATTATCTAAAATGAAAACAAATAAGGAAACACAATCTTTAAATGATACATTAAACAAGATGGACTTAATTGGTATTTACAGTACATTCCATCCAAAAACAACAGAATACACTTTCTTCTCAAGTGCTCATGGAACATTCTCCAGGATAGATCATATCTTGGGTCACAAATCAAGCCTTGGTAAATTTAAGAAAATTGAAATTGTATCGAGTATCTTTTCTGACCACAACGTTATGAGACCAGATATGAATTACAGGAAAAAAAACTGTAAAAAATAAAAACACAAGGAGGCTAAACAATACACTATTAAAAAACCAAGTAATCACTGAAGAAATCAAAAACTACCTAGAAACAGATGATAATGAAAACACGATGACGCTAAACCTATGGGATGAACCAAAAGCAGTTCTAAGAGGGAAGTTTATAGCAATACAATCCTACCTCAGGAAACAAGAAACATCTCAAATAAACAATGTAACCTTACACCTAAAGCAATTAGAGAAAGAAGAAAAAAAAAACCCCGAAGTTAGCAGAACGAAAGCAATCATAAGATCAGATCAGAAATAAATGAAAAAGAAATGAAGGAAACAATAGCAAAGTTCAGTAAAACTAAAACCTGGTTCTTTGAGAAGACAAGCAAAATGGATAAACCATTAGCCAGACTCATCAAGAAAAAAAGGGAGAAGACAAATCAATAGAATTGGAAATGAAAAAGGGGAAGTAACAACTGACAGTGCAGAGACACAAAGGATCATGAGAGATTACTACAAGCAACTGTATACCAATAAAATGGACAACCTGGAAGAAATGGACAAATTCTTAGAAAAGCACGACCTTCTGAGACTGGACCAGGAAGAAATAGAAAATATAAACAGACCAGTCACAAGCACTGAAATTGAAACTGTGACTACAAATCTTACAACAAACAAAAGCCCAGGAGCAGATGGCGTCACAGGCGAATTCTATCAAACATTTAGAGAAGAGCTAACACCTATCCTTCTCAAAACTTTCCAAAATATAGCAGAGGGAGGAACACTCCCAAACTCATTCTACGAGGCCATCATCACCCTGATACCGAAACCAGACAAAGATGTCACAAAGAAAGAAAACTACATCACTGATGAACACAGATGCAAAAATCCTCAACAAAATACTAGCAACCAGAATCCAGCAGCAAATTAATAGGATCATACACCATGATAAGGTGGAGTTTATCCCAGGAATGCAAGGATTCTTCAGTGTATGCAAATCAATCAAGGTTATAAACCATATTAACAAACTGAAGGAGAAAAACCATATGATCATCTCAATAGACACACAAAAAGCTTTTGACAAAATTCAACACCCATTTATGACAAAAACCCTCCAGAAAGTAGGCATAGACGGAACTTACCTCAACACAATAAAGGCCATATATGACAAACCCACAGCCAACATTGTTATCAATGGTGAAAGACTGAAACCATTTCCTATAACATCAGGAACAAGACAAGGTTGTCCACTCTCACCACTATTATTCAACATAGTTTTGGAAGTTTTTGCCACAGCAGTCAGAGAAGGAAAAGGGAATCCATATTTGAAAAGGAGAGGTAAAACTGTCACTGTTTGCAGATGACATGATAGTGTACATAGAGAATCCTAAAGATGCTACCAGAAAACTACTAGAGTTATTCAATCAATTCAGTAAGGTGGCAGGAAACAAAATTAATACACAGAAATCTCTTGCATTCTTATACACTAATGATGAAAAATCTGAAAGAGAAATTAAGGAAACACTCCCATTTACCATTGCAACATAAAGAATAACATACCTAGGAATAAACCTACCTAAGGAGACAAAAGACCTGTATGCAGAAAACTGTAAGACACTGATGAAAGAAATTAAAGATGATACAAATAGATGGAGAGATATACCATGTTCTTGGATTGGAAGAATCAACATGGTAAAAATGTCTAAACTTCCCAAAGCAATGTACAGATTCACTGCAATCCCTATCAAGTCACCAATGGCATTTTTCACAGAAGTAGAACAAAAAATTTGACAATTTATATGGAAGCACAAAAGACCCCGAATAGCCAAAGTAATCTTGAGAAAGAAAAACCGAGCTGGAGGAATCAGGCTCCCAGAATTCAGACTATACTACAAAGCTACAGTATTCAACACAGTATGGTACTGGCACAAATACAGAAATATAGATCAATGGAACAGGATAAAAAGCCCAGAGATAAACCCATGCACATATGGTCACCTTATTTTTGATAAAGGAGGCAAAGATATACAATGGAGAAAAAACAGCCTCTTCTATAAGTGGTGCTGAGAAAACTGGACAGCTACATGTAAAAGAATGAAATTAGAACATTCCTTAACACCATACACAAAAATAAACTCAAATTGGATTACGGACCTAAATGTAAGGCCAGACACTATAAAACTTCCAGAGGAAAATATAGGCAGAGCACTCCATGTTAAACATAGACTCTATGTTAAACACTCTATGTATAAAGTACAGCAAGATCCTTTTGGACACACTTCCTAGAGAAATGGAAATAAAGATAAAAAATAAACAAGTGGGACCTAATGAAACTTAACAGCTTCTGCACAGCAAAGGAGAACATAAAGAAGATGAAAAGACAACCTTCAGAATGGGAAAGAATGTTTGCAAATGAGATAACTGACAAAGGATTAATCCCCAATATTTACAAGCAACTCATGCAGCTCAATATCAAAAAAACAAACAACCCAATCCAAAAGTGGGCAGAAGACCTAAATACGCATTTCTCCAAAGAAGATATACAACAGATGGCCAACAAACACATGGAACGATGCTCAGCATCACTAATCATTAGAGAAATGAAAATCAAAACTACAATGAAGTGTCACCTCATACCAGTCAGAATGGCCATCATCAAAAAATCTACAAACAATAAACGCTGAGGGTGTAGAGAAAAGGAAACCCTCTTGCACTGTTGGTGGGAATGTAAATTGATACAACCACTATGGAGAACAATATGGAGGTTCCTTAAAAAAGTAAAACTAGAACTACCATATGACCCAGTAATCCCACTACTGGGCCTATACCCTGAGAGAACCATAATTCAAAAAGAGTCATGTACCACAACGTTCATTGCAGCTCTATTTACAAAAGCCATTACATGGAAGTAACCTAAGTGTCCATCAACAAATGAATGGATACAGAAGATGTGGCAAATATATACAATGGAATATTACTCAGACATAAAAAGAAACAAAATTGAGTTATTTGTAGTGAGGTAGATGGTCCTAGAGTTTGTCATACAGAGTGAAGGAAGTCAGAAAGGGAAAAATAAATACCATAGGCTAACACATATATGTGGAATCTAAATATATATATATATATATATATATATATATATATTCTGAAGAACCTAGGGGCAGTACAGGAATAAAGATGCAGACGTAGAGACTTGAGGACACAGGAAGGGGGAAGTGTAAGCTGGGACAAAGTGAGAGAGTGGCATGGACATATATACACTACCAAACATGAAATAGATAGCTAGTGGGAAGCAACCACATAGCACAGGGACATCAGCTCGGTGCTTTGTGACCACCTAGAGGGGTGGGATAGGGAGGGTGGGAGGGAGGGAAATGCAAGAAGGAGGAGATATGGGGATATATGTATATGTATAGCTGATATACTTTGTTATAAAGCAGAAACTAACACACCATTGTAAAGCAATTATACTTGAATAAAGATGTTTAAATAAATAAATAAAAGTTAATTACTAAGAGAATAAAAGGATGAGCCTTAGGTCAAAGAGAACATTTGCAAATAGCATAGTGGAAACTAATTTTGTATCTAGAATATACAAAGAACCCTCAAAACTCAATAGTTAGGAAACAACACAATAATTATAGGCAGTAGATATGAAGAGACGCTTCACCAAGGCAGATTTACAGATGTTATAAACACATGAAAAGATTCTCAATATCATTAGTCATTAGATAAATACAAATAAAATAACAATGAGGTATCACTACATACCTGCTAGAGAGCAAAGCACAATTGACAATGCCAAGTGGTTGCACGGGTAGAGAACAGCTGGAACTCTCATACATTGCTGGTTGGCATGTAAAATGGTACAGCAAATATGGCAAAGGGTTTGGTAGTTTCTTATAAAGTTAAACATGATTATAATATGACATAGCAGTCTCACCCCAAGGTACTTATCCATAAGAAATGAAAACATTTGTTTACACAAAAACTTATACAAGTATGTTTAGAGCAGTAATATTTTAACACCAAAGCTAGAAACAATTCAAATGTCCTTGAACAGATGTATTGATAAACACATTGTGCTACATACTTACAATGGAATATTACTCAACTATTAAAAGGATTAACTGAAGACATGCAACAGCACGCATGAACCTCGAAATTTTTACTAGGTGAAAGAAGTCAGGCTCAAAAGTCTACATTTACCTTTATATAACATTATGGAAAAGACAAAATTATTGGAAGAGAAAATGGGTCATTGGTTGTCAGGGTCTGAGGCAAGAGAGAGCTTCATTAAAAAGGGCAGCACAATAGTTTTTTGAAGGGTGATGGACCTGTTCTGAATCTTGATTGTAGTGGGGTATGCCGTTGTCTAAACTCATAGAGATGAGCACCAAAAAGTGTTATTGTAGAGCTTAAGTAAAAAGTGAATAAACAAAAAACAGACATGTATTTCTGTGTTTGTGGGGCTGGGTGGGTGTGAGAGAGAGAGAGATACAGTGTGTTAGGATAAATGACAGATTCAGTGCTGATCAATTAAAGCTGCAGAGGGAGACCTGTGCAATCAAAATAAAATAGCAAGGAAAAGACTAAATGTTAGATTTTCTTCTGGAAAACTAATGGAAGAAAAGGGTTTTTCTCATCCTTAGGACTGCCGCATATAATTTGTGGGTTATAAACTGCATAATGTTTGGGGGAGACATTTGCATCATAATCTGTGAGGTGGGCATCCCAAGAGCTATGTGGTTGACAGCAATACAGTCTTTCATAGCAGCCCTGCACAAGACTATCTTACAGATGTAGGTAATGTATCAAATGACATGCTCCAACATGATTTTGGATATAAAGAGATGTATGGTCAAAAAGAAAAACATATAGATATTAATAACTTGATTATATCCTGTTTGAGTTTTCCTTATTGATCATCCATTAAATATTTTGGTTATTACTAACTAATTGTTTCCTTTGACCAGAAGCAAAGAATGTAATTTACTACCAGTATGTGTCTACATAAACATCCTAGGAGATATGCTTAATCGAATAGCAAGTCTGATATTGAATCAATTACAATAGATTGGAATTTTCTTCTGTCACTGACTTGCTATGGGATCTTGGACATGTCACTTAAACCCACTGTCAAGAAATTTGGTTGAAATACATAGTTCCTAATTTTCCTTTCCATCCTAAATAAGCTAACATTTTTCCTTCCTAAACATGATGCCTGTTTTAAGAAGGGTGAGTAGGCAAATTTCTGTTTGAAATAATTCTATTTAGCTTTTTTTTTTTAACATCTTTATTGAAGTATAATTGCTTTACAATGTTGTGTTAGTTTCTGCTGTATAACAAAGTGAATCAGCATACATATACATATATTCCCATGTCCCCTCCCTCTTGCATTTCCCTCCCACCCTCCCTATCCCACTCCTCTAGGTGGTCACAGAGCACCGAGCTGATCTCCCTGTGCTATGCAGCTGCTTCCCACTAGCCATCTATTTTACATTTGGTAGTGTATATATGTCCATGCCACTCTCTCACTTCACCCCATCTTACACTTCCCCCTCCCCATGTCCTCAAGTCCATTCTCTACGTCTGCATCTTTATTCCTGTTCTGCTGTAGGTTCATCAGAACCTTTTTGGGTTTTTTTAGATTCCATATATATGTGTTAGCATATGATATTTGTTTTTCTCTTTCTGACTTACTTCACTCTGTATGACAGACTCTGGGTCCATCCACCTCACTACAAATAATTCAATTTTGTTTCTTTTTATGGCTGGGTAATATTCCATTGTATATGTGTGCCACATCTTCTGTATCCATTCATCTGTCGATGGACACTTAGGTTGCTTCCATGTACTGGCTATTGTAAATAGAGCTAAAGTGAACATTGTGGTACATGACTCTTTTTGAATTATGGTTTTCTCAGGGTATATGCCCAGTAGTGGGATTGCTGGGTCATGTGGTAGTTCTATTTTTAGTTTTTTAAGGAAGCTCCATGCTGTTCTCCGTAGTGGCTGTATCAATTTACATTCCCACCAACAGGGCAAGGGGGTTCCCTTTCCTCCACACCCTCTCCAGCATTTATTATTTGTAGATTTTTTGATGATGGCCATTCTGACTGGTGTGAGGTGATACCTCATTGTAGTTTTGTTTTGCATTTCTCTAATGATTAGTGATGTTGAGTATAAATCACAGCAAGCTCCTTTGTGACCCACCTCCTAGAGAAATGGAAATAAAAACAAAAATAAACAAATGGGACATAATGAAACTTAAATGCTTTTGCACAGCAAAGGAAACCATAAACAAAACGAAAAGACAACCCTGAGAACGGGAGAAAACATTTGCAAACGAAGCAACTGACAAAGGATTAATCTCCAAAATATACAAGCAGCTCATGCAGCTCAATATCAAAAACACAAACTCTATTTAGCTTTAAACCCGTATCTTGTCAAAGATAATTTTTTTGTGTGGCTCTATAGTATTCAGTGTGGCTTCTTCTGGCTCTGTCTACATAGAAAAGCCCAAATAATGTGAAATTTAATTTAGTATTTTCACTCATATTATAGGAGACCTCCTGTGTTCTGAGTTACCATATTATAAAGACTGTTATTCTGTGAGTTCAGAGAGGAAAATGGTGCTGGGAATAATTGAAATCTGGTGAAAAGTATTGGAATTATCAGAAGACTTTCAGTAGAAAAAAAGAAAATAAAAGTGATACAATTTTCCATGTGATTCACTTGTCTTCATTCTACACTGTTTCTAAAGTACAGGTTTCCGTGGGACTCTAGGTCCAATGTTTTTAAGCGACCACCACAAAATCCTGCACATTTTTTGGAAGGTGTGGTGAAAGCAAAGTAAAGTACGGCACTTAACCAAATGGCAGAAACTAAGCAAGCCACAGAGCAGATGAATGCTAAATGTTAATGAAGGACTGATATATGCATCCAGACACTTCTGTTTATATTAATTGATAAAGTTAATTAAGAGTAGATATAACATGATAATGAATTTCATAAAAGAGCACTGTGCATATTTCTCTCTGTCACATTGCCCAGAATCTACTAACTTGGAAACAGTACTTTTTATTTGTGTTTTTTAAAACAAATACTGTTTTTGATAGACACTTGAGCATCTTTCAGGAAAGAGAGAGGCCATTTCTTCATATGGAAACCTTCTAAAGGGAATTTGGAATAATTTTCTTGCTCTGCAGGAAGATGTTCCTCAGGGAAAGCATATTTAATAGAGGAAATGTGTTGATTTCAGTAATCACAGATGTTTAGTCCAGTCTATTTATATTTGACTTGACATTTTTTATAACATATAAATAAATTTCATAAAATTTGGTGCTAATGAGAGTGTGTGATGCTGAGAATCCTGACTACAGTTAGGGAAAGTGCATATGGCTGTTCTCCAGGTTTGCTCACACGTCTCTACCCACACACCGTCATATAAAATCTGTAACACCCCTGCTAGGCAATTACTTGACATCTATTGTGCAAAGACTGCTAATGTTACTAAATTATTTAGTATATATAGAAGACAAGTTTCTATCAAGGAATAGCTTGAGATTGTAATGCTTAAAACCTGTTACAAAGTTGTTTGCTTTTTTTGAAGGAAAAAAAATGTGCCAGTGGTAAGCCATGGTTACATACTAACATTGATCTATGTTAGATCTGCATATCCTGGGCTCTAAAAAATATTAGCTAGAGCTGCATATGTCCATTTTCAACCTTGAAATTTCTTAAGCAGCTAAGGTATACTTTTCGTAGAAATTTTGAAATGGAATCTCCAATGTATATGAATAAGTGTATAGTCACATATAATCACATACATTATAAACACATATACACACACAAACACATTTTATTTTTCATTGAAATATAGTTGATGTACAATATTATGTTAGTTACACATATTTTCTTAAAGTGGTACTGGCATAGGAGAAGATAGAGAAAAACTAGTATTTATTGAGCACCCATTTAGCAAGGTTCAAGGTTATCGTTATTTCCCTGAGCTTTATCTGATCATAAGAATTACCTAAGGCATATGTTTAAACACAGAATTGTGATCCTTATCTAAGCCCTACTGAATCAGACTCTAGGAGTGGGTTCCTAGAAATTTGTAGTTTGGCTATTGCTGGAGGTGAGTCTTTGAATCAAGGAAGTTTGAGGAAAAACTGAAAAGATTTCATTTAAACTTCTACTACTCGTATAGATATTGTATCAAACATATCAATAAAGTTGGCTAATATTAGTTAATAAGAGGTGAGAGCTAGGATGTGAAATAAATCTATGTAATTTAAAAGCCCACATTTCCTACCCTCACTGCAGTTGCTTTAAAAAAACAGAAGCATCCACCCCTCAAAAAAACCCCAGCTCTATTGATTTATAATGTATATGCCATAAAATTCACACTTTGAAATGGTACAGTTGTTTTTATTATATTCACAGAGCTGTGCAGCCATCACCATGACATTTTGGAGCATTTTCATCACCCCAGAAAGAAACCCATGCCCATGAACAATTATTCACCATTGCTTCCTCCCCTCAGCCTTGGCAATTACTCACCTGCTTTATGGATTTGCCTAATTTAAACATTTTATATAAATGAAATCACACAATATGTGGCCTTTCATTATCGACTTCTTAAAATTATCATAATGTTTTCAAGGCTCATCCATGTTGTAGCATGTGTCAGTATTTCATTGCTTTAAAATTTTTTTTTCTTTTATATTGGAGCATCGTTGATTATGATGAAATAATTTTCTCTTTTATGGATATATCACATGCTGCTGATCCATGCATCAATTGATGGGAATCTGGATTATTTCCACTTTTTGGCTAATATGATTTATATTGCCATGAATATTTGTGTAGAAGTTTTTGTGAGGACAGATATTTTCAATTGTCTTGAATGTCTAGGAGTAGAGATACTGGATAACATAGCTGTATATTTGAAGAATTCCCAACAATTTTCTAAAGTGTCTGCACCATTTTACAATCCCACCAGCGATGTATGAGGATTCTAACTTCTTCCCATATCTGTCAACACTTGATATTTTTTCATTTTTGTTTTGCTGTCCTAATGAGTGCAAATGGTATTTCATCGTGGTTTTGATTTGTAACTTTTTAAACAGTTTTACTGAGGTATAATTGAGATGCAGAACAAAAAACTGCACATGTTTAATGCAATTCATGAGTTTAGACATAAGCATACCCCTGTGATATCATCACCATGATCAAGAAAACAAACATATCCACCACCAGTAAAAGTTTCCTTGTGTGTGTGTGTGTGTGTGTGTGTGTGTGTGTGTATGGTAAGAATGCTTGACATGAGATTTACCTTCTTAGCAAATTTTTTAGATTTGAGATTTATTAATGAATAATGATGCTGAGCATTGTTTCTTGTGCTTATTGCCTATTTGTATATCTGCTTTGGAGAAATATCTATTTAAATCCTCTGTCCATTTTTAAATTGGGTTGTTTATATTTTATTATTGTTTTAAGTATCCTTTATATATATTCTAGATATAAGTCCCTTATCAGTTATGTGACTTGCAAATAATATTTTCTACCATTCTATAGGATATCTTTTCACTTTATTGATAATATCCTTTGAAGAACAAAAGTTTTTTTATTTTGATAAGATCAATTTTCTATTTTGTCACTGTGCTTTTGTTGTCCTTTCTGAGAAACCATTGACTAATTTGAGGTCATAATGATTTACTTCAATATTTTCTTCTAAGAGTTTTACAGCTTTAACTCTTATGTTAAATCCCTGATCCGTTTTGAGTTATTTTTTGTTTATGGTGTGTGGTAGGGTCCAACATCATTCCTGTGTATGTGAATATCCAGTTGTTCCAGTATCATTTATTCAAAAGACTATTCTTTCCCCCATTGAATTACCTTGGCAATCTTGTCAAAAATAATTTAACCATAAATGTTAGTTTATTTCTGGACTTTCAACTCTATTCCATTGATTTATATGTGTATTTTTGTGGTAGTAGCACTGTCTTAGTTACTGGAGCTTTGTAGGTTTTGAATTTGGGAAGTAGGAATTTTCTAACTTTGTTTTTCTTCTTCAGTACTATTTGGCTACCCCAGGTGTCTTGCATTGCTATATGAATTTATAATCATCTTGTTAATTTCTATAAAATACATATATAGAATTTTAATGGAGGTTGCCAGCATAGCAATATTCAGTCATCCAATCAGTGAACCTGACTTGTCCCCACTACCCACTTCATTTTGTTTCACTTCTCTTGACTTTTTACACAGTATTTCTGTCTTTTTATCACACCTAAGAATATTTGGTTTTCAGTTGTGTGATATGCATTTCATAATGTAACTATTACAAGGTCTCTGTAAAAGGTGTATAACACCGTTTGGACAAAGTGCCTTATAGTACAATAATAGTGTCTGTATAAGGGACAGCAGAAGCATAACACAGGAAAAAATCTGTGCATAAAGCAGGAGAGCAAAAGAATATAATTTTAAATCCACAGCAGGAGCATTTACACTTGTAAGAAATATACTTTGTTTTCTATAATTTCTAGGTTATTAAGAACAAAATATTTCTAGGTTATTAAGAACATTTGAAGTTAAAACCATCATAATTTATAATAATAAAGACATTTTAAAAATCCACTGTTCGGGCTTCCCTGGTGGCGCAGTGGTTGGGAGTCTGCCTGCTGATGCGGGGGATGCGGGTTCGTGCCCCGGTCCTGGAGGATCCCGCATGCCGTGGGGCAGCTGGGCCCGTGGGCCATGGCCTCTGAGCCTGAGCGTCCGGAGCCTGTGCTCCGCAACGGGAGAGGCCGCAGCAGTGAGAGGCCCGTGTAACGCAAAAAGAAAAAAAAAAAAATCCACTGTTCTTATGCATTATATTTTGTCCTTTACTAATATTTATCTTTAATACAAACTACAAACCTCATTTTAAAGAGAAAAATTAGGCTGTGAGTGATGAAAGAGTAACCCAAATTATAAAATTATGTTATACAGATATAATATTTGAATGCAATTATTGTTTAAAGTTTCTACTCATTTCACTGTAATAACTAATAGTGAAATGAGCCAAGATTAAGAAACAAATATATGTTTTCTTCCATTCCTCAGCCACTGACTGGCAAATCATTTTTGTATCTTTAATTTAAAACTTTTACACATGTGAAATGAGACTAATAATACTTCACAGCCTAATTATATATGCTGTAGAAATGCAGGATTGGTTTAACATTCAAAATTAATTAATGTAATTATCCACATTAATTAGAGGAGAAAATCTTATATAACTTTTTAATGTGTTAAATAAAAGCATTTTCTTAGCCAATATCCTTTATGCAAAGCCTCATATTGAACTAGAAATAAACAGGAAATTTGATCTAAAAAAAAGCTTTTTAAAGACCATATAATTAACATAATTAATGTTGAATAATTAAAATATTTACTTTGAGATTAAGTAAAAGGCAAACAATACCTGGTCTTGTTACTTACATGCAAAATTTTACTGGAGATTCTACCCACTGCAATAAGACAAGAAAAAAGAGGCACATGGTAAAATAATTGAAAAAGAATAAATGGGAGTTTCTTCATTTCCATGTGACATTATTATGTTCATATAAAATCCAAAAAATACCAACAAGTAAAGTAGTTAAATTGAGTGTTTACCTTAATTGCTAGTTGCAAGTTCAGCATAAAAAGGTCAATGGCATTTTTATCTACTAGCAACAGAAATTTGCATTTAAAAAAGATGACACCTGAAATAATTTGCAAATATGTAATATATATGATAAATTATACATAAACTCATGGATAAAAATATAAAATATTGAAATAAATTAAGGAAGATCCATAAAAGAGACAGAATATACTATGTAGGTTTGAAAATTCAGTATTATCTTCAAACATTTTTTGAACTTCAATGAATTTAAAATATATATGAAAATTAAAATCACCCAGAGACTCTAGAGGCTTTTGAACAAAAACAAAATGAGAGTTTTTGTTCTGCCTGATACCAAGACTTTTTATGTGTACAATCATTAAGACAGTATAAGTGTAAAAAGAGAAATAGATCATAGAAATAGAAAAGAATCTAAAAACAGACCCCAGATACAAGTACCTTTGATTTGTAACAAAGGAAATATTGCAGATTAGTGGAGCAATGATGGTATTTTCAGTATATGTTACTGAGAAATTTAGATATCTACATGGAAAATATGAAGCATGATCTCTCCTTCATATCACAGAAAATTTAGTTGTAGTGAAACTGTTAACAGTGTAAAAGAAAGAACAATATACCTTCTAGAAAATGATATGAGAAAGTCTTTATAAGCTTGGAAAAACTTTTTGAAACATGAAACTAAAAACACTAATCTCAAGGTCATGATTATAAATTTCTTTTCATTAAAATCAAAAATTTCTGTTCACAACAGACACCACTAAAAGAATGAAAAGGCAAATAGAGTAAAGACGTTTCCAAAACATACACCCAGCAAAGTGTTTCTACTGAGAGGATTTACAGACCACCTACAGATTAATAAGAAAGAGAGGTTAGTCAAAATTAGAAAAATAGCGAAGGACTTGATTAGGCACTTCACAAAAGAGGATATCAATATGGACAAGAAACATATGGAAAGGTCTTTGACATCATTAGTTATCAGGGAAACCCAAAAGGCAGCAATAACAGAGCCACCCGAACGACTACATTGATGGACCCGCAGTATCAGATATGGGCAAATAATCTAGCACAGACATAACTATTCTAGCTTACTGGTGGGGTACACAGACTGGCACAACCACTCTGTAAAACTCATTCGGGCTTATCTGTTGCATTGAACATATACATTCTCTACACCTGAACAAATTTACTTCTAGGTATAAACAAAGGAAAAGCATATACATTATACCCAAAGATAAGAAGGTTTAATGCACCATTATTCACAATAATCAAATACTGGGAACAATTTTAATGCCCATTAATGGCATAATGGATAAAGAATTTGTGGTATAGGTTATCCATACAAGAAATATAATGGAGCAATTCAAGTAAACAAACCATAGCTACATTGAATAACATGGCTATTTTTAAAAATTTTGAGTGAAAGAGGCCAAATACAAAATAATATATATTGTAAGATATCATGTATACAGAATGTAAAAAAAAGAACTAAACAATAGTGTTTAGGAGTGTATATTTACATTTGTAAACCTATAATCTACAGTAAGTTGTACAATATTTCTTGATCTTGGTCATGATTGAAATGTGTTCTCTTTGTAAAAGTTTATTGAGCATACCTTTCATTGTGTGTCCTTTCATATAAAAGTATAAAGTACTTCACAATAATGTTTTATGGCAATAAAACTATACTTATCTCTGAAATAATAGGACTCAGAGAAAAATAATAAGCTGAAAACATTTTTAAAAATAAAATGAAACAAAATTTTAAATTACCTGTAATTGTCAGCTATAGACATTAAATAGAATCACAAAAAATCTTTTATGTTTATTGAAAGGAAAACAACAAAAACAGCATTCAAATAGTAACTTCACATAGAAAATATAAGAAAGAAGAAAACTATTTAGCTTTTATAAACAAATTACGTTAGCTGTGTTCTTCCCAACTTATTATAAATGCTGTGAAATTTTGATTGAAATACAAAGAAATTTTATTAAAAAGATGAGGACATTTCTCATTTAACTAATCAGATTCAGAAAGCAAAATTATATCAATTATTAGAAGTATAGATAATTGTGCTATAAGTTACCAAAGTAGGACAAATATAGTTTTGACTTTCTCTGTAGCCAAATAATCCAATTTTATCTCGTTACTGCTACCATCATAAGGAGTCAGTTATATAAATTCTGATTCATTTACTGGTCTTAGCAATTTTTCTGAGATTAGTTATCCCAAATAATGCTCTTTAAACAATAGAATGTTTCGGTAGAGTGTTTGTCACTCTCTAATTGTTATCTGGTGTTCACTAGCATCCAGTACTGGAATAGTTTTCAGAAAGTAGAATTATCTCTGCTATCAATTTGAATTTCCTTCTTTTAAATCTTAAAACAGAAAGTTAATCTGCCATTAAATTATGTAATGTGACACCTACAAATTCTCTTTAAAGCCACTATATAAATATTTAGATATGATACCGGAATTAGATGAAACATAGTCAGGCATCAATTATCATTGCCATTTTAAGTAAACATGCCATCTTGGGTGAGCAAAGGATACATAGTCACCCCAAATGAGTATTGGTGGTTTCTTCTTACTTTAATTACGATAATGAGTCTATAAATCATAGAGAAAAGTTCATTAAAATGACCTTTTAAAAATTACAATCTATTTCTAAAAGTGCTGAATCAACACTTCTAATCATATTTTGGGGTAAAAGATTTTGTGGGCTTTTTATCATGGTGGAATGAAGTATGTTTCCAGGATTCTACCACTTATTCCTTACTGTAGCAGACTAGCAATAACCAATCTTGTTATTCAGAAAAGCTCAGGAAGAGGTCAGCAGCCTTGGGTATCAAATCGACCTCATAATCTAATTCTTCTATTTTCACTTTAATCAGAAATAGAATTAAATCTCTATCCATCTTTTGAAAAATACTCTTTTCCAAATTTCTTTTGAATATTTTTTTCTTTGCCCACTGTTTTTTTCCCTCTATTTACACATAACAATGTAATCTGGTGAGTCCCTAAGAGAAAGTGAAATTGGAATTACTGTAGAAAAGAGAACAGAAAATCTGATCTAAAAGGCTTGTCTTCATTTGCCATCATGTGCCATAGCAGAAAATGTCTACAGCAGAAACCACATACTCTCTCAAATTTTCCTTTATCTGTGTTCTCAGGAGGACAACAGCTCAACAGTGTTTATGTTTTTTTTCTGGGTTTTGTTTTTGCTTTTGTGTTTTTCCTCTTAATAGAGTACCCCCTTACTAGGCTGGACAAATGTCATGTCCCCTGGCCCTTTCCAACATGTAATGAGAATAGACCTATTTCCAGCTACACCTTGCTGATTGCTTCCTACCCTCTGCTCAGGATAATTTGTTCAGTGTAAATGAAGACTTCAGCAGTTGTTGAAGGAAAAAGGTACAGAAAGATACTGTTGTACAGCATCTACATGAAGCAGCTTGTATTAAAACAGTTCTGATTGAGCCAATGTATCTAAAGTGTATATGAGATCTTTAGTGTTTCACAATTCTAATTAGAGCAACCCTCAAAACATAATCTAGACCCTCAACCGTATCTGACAAATTAAAATTCATTAGTTTTCCTGATTTAGGGCTAATGCATGTTGTGCTTTTTTCTTTCACTTTCTTTATCAAGGAAACTAGAATGTGGTCCATTGTTGTAAAAACACTGTTAACCTTTAATGCATTTGTTTTAAAAAATCATCCCTAACACGGACTTAACTTAAAACCATAAGAGGAATCATTGTGTTGATAAATTCTTGAAAATTTCTGAAAAAGAAGCAGTGAAGTGATTCTAAGACTTTAAAGCTGTAAACAGCACAATATTATTTAGTCAGATCCCATTAGAGGATCTGTATGTCATCATCAGAATCTCAGTGTGGAAGATAAGTGCTTTCTCTCTCTCCTTCTCTCTCTTCTTTCTCTCACTCTCACTCTCCCTCTCACTCTCAGAAAGTAAATAATATAATTGCTGATAGGATAAGAACAGAAAACAAGGCATGATTCCAGTCCAGAAAATGTTTTACATTTCCAGCCCATAAAACACTACATAAAACAATATTGTTTAAAGAGAACATTTATGGGGCTTCCCTGGTGGTGCAGTGGTTGAGGGTCCGTCTTCCGATGCAGGGGACACGGGTTCGTGCCCCGGTCCGGGAAGATTCCACATGCCGCGGAGCGGATAGGCCCGTGAGCCATGGCCGCTGAGCCTGCGCATCCGGAGCCTGTGCTCCGCAACGGGAGAGGCCACAGCAGTGAGAGACCCACGTACCACAAAAAAAAAAAAAAAAAAAAGAACGGTTATGATTTTTATTTGCCTTTAATTTAATAATCAGTATTATTTACTATATTAAAACCAACGTATTTTGAAAAATCATTTTAAAAAAGTAAATGTAATCAGAAAGCTCGAAAACAAATAATATCTAGTTTAAAAGTGAATAACCTAAAGAAAGGATTCCTAGATCCTATATGGAGATATGCTATACGTGTGACCCAATAAAAAGAAGAAAGTGTCCTTAACCTAAATCCCCTGACCCTCACTGTGAGCTTGAAGACAGGAGGTGTCCCCCATTATGTATACATACTAAGTTTCCTACTTAATTTTCAGCATTTTTGATTTTGTGCAGGGATGTATATATAAGTACTTTTTGCCCGTGGAGCTAACAACTAGTAAACTTTTCTTACACTAAAAATATGTTTTTTCTGATAAAATTAGACTTTGTGCATCATTACAAGCACAATTGTGTTGTTTTGTGATGGTCTTTATTTGACTCTCCTGTAAGTCAGACATCAAATAACCTCACTCCCGTCCAGTTTCCCACTCCAGTCACTTCCCTAATTATTTAGAAGACGTAACTCAATCTTAAGATAACTAATGATTTTTTAGAAAAAAATTACCATGTTTTCTGGCATTATTTAAAATGGTATGTCTCATAATTTTATAAAAACACACAATTCACCCAATTTTAAAATTGAAAAATGAGACCTAGTCTTTATCTCGTTTTAGGGGAGCAAACTCCATGCCTGTAAATGATGTTTTTAAAGACTGCTGTTTATCTGCACATTTTTTTTCTATTTATATGCTTGTCGTCGTTCTATTGTGAGTTTGGATGCCTGCACATTTCCACATATAACTGGTCTCACTATTCTCCATTATGCATATATCTTTAGTTTCAAACCCATGGTCTCATCCAACTACTTCATTTTGAATTAAACTAAAGGTTAAAAGAGTAAATGAATTGACCAAGGCCACACAGGTAGTGACAATGGCAGAAAAATGCAAGTGGCTTAACTCCCCCCCCAACGTATGTAACATGTTATGGATAAAGAAGATCAGAGGCAGGCACACTGTTGAGGAGACAAGGAGGAAGGAAGGGGAGGTCCTGTCCATGTTGCTGCATAACCACAGCCTTCCCGTTGCCCTTGGCTGATTGATTTCAGTATGTATCCATCTCTCCTCTCTCTCCATCAAAAGAATAAATGAATTCTAAATTTACCATAAGACGTGCATTACTCTGCTGTACACCTGAAACATATAAAATTGTCAATCAACTGTATCTCAATAAAGATGTAAATAAATAAATTTACATTAAGGCAGTATTAAACTATTTCTAATTTGGAGAAAAGGGGGACTCAAGTTTGAAATGGCATTAAAAGAACCATTGCTTAGAAGACTAATGTCTCTATGATTCTTGCCACTTTTATTAACCTACTTGAGAAGGAAATGAAAAAGGTAGGATTAGTTGTTCATTGGTATGAAAAAGAAAATTGGATGACAAAATACAGATTTGCCTTACCCAACAGCAAGAATCTAAGAGTCTTACTGTGCCATTCAATATGCTGGCCACTAGCCACATGTGGCTTTTTAAATTTTAAATAATTAAAATTCTAAAATATTTAAAGAGTTGATTTCTTAAGCACACTAGCCACATTTTAAGTGCTCAGTAGCTCCATGCAGCTAGAGGATGCTATATTAGAGCTGAAATAGTGGAACATTATTGCAGTGAGCCAGCTTAATTAAGGAAGGGAATGTGTACTTCTTTTTATTTAGCACTGGTAATCCAGGTTCCCAGGAGCTTTATGATTCTTTTACTTTTACATGTACTGTGAGAGGTAGCAAATCAGCAACTACTGGAAAAGCCTTGTTCTGAGCCGAGCTGTTCTTGCGTTGGATTTTGTGGCATGTATGTCTTCCCCTCCATATCCATGTTCACTTTTGATAATAGGTAACATATGAACCCAATGTTCTTTTTCATTTTTATCTTCTTAAATTGTCAATTGAGAACTTCTATGTATTTTTAAAACACCGACACTCATTTAGCTGAGATGTGCCTTTGCTTTGGTGGTTTTTATGTGCTACTGTTTTTTCAGCATAGACTTGGCCAACATGAGTTTAATTACAACATTACCTCTTCTGTGAGTTCATTATTCAGTCTTCAAAATATCTGAAATACAAGCTTCACTTTTATGAAGCTTTCTGAAGTCATTCTGAATTAAGAAAATTCACCTTCCTTTGAATCTCTCTCATTCAGTTGATGACACTGTATCTTGTTTTGTCAAAGGTATGTCAGGAAACTATTTCATCAAAGAAGGGCATGTAATCTTGTTATTCTCACAAGAGTAAAATGATTGGCAAGCTGACATAAATTATTAGAATATCTTCTATTGCAATGTATTACTTTTCTCGTTCACCCTTCTAGGATTAAAGGTGTTGTAAACTAAGCAGTGTCAACCTTCCTGTTGAAAAACGGTATACTAAAAAATATCTTAATAGATTAAATTAAATATAAATTAAAGTATATTTATAACTTCATGTAAATATATATATATATATATAAGTATACAGTTGACCCTTGAACAACATAGTTTTAAACTATGTGGATTCACTTAAATGTGGATTTTTTTCAATAGTAAATACCACAGAACTACACAATCTGTGGTCGGTTGAATCTTCAGATGTGGAGACACATGTAGCCAGGAACAAACTATATAGAGGAACCTCATATAGGGAGAGCTGATTATAAAGATTTATACGTGGATTTCTGACTGCCAGGAGGGTTGACATCCCTAATCCCCTCATTGTTCAAGGGTGTCTGTATATTGTGTCAGTTCCAAAAAGTCTTGACCTATATAATATGTAATAGTTAACAGCATTGTATCCTAACTAAATATTTGTGACATTAAAAAACAACTCAATTGTTTTTCCTACTATATTCCTTTACTGTTTTTTTAAAAAATAGTTAAATTATCTATAACACAAGTCCCTAAGTTATTTTTTCAATTAACAAAAATATTAAGAATTGTTCTTCATAGTCTCTTTCAAATTATTTGGGAAAGAAAACAATGGAGCTATTTCAGAAAAAGAATTTAATGGAAAAAATAATAGAAGTCAATATATACACCCTTATTGTGTAGTCTTAAATTGTCTGCAAAATGGAAATTTATATATATATGTGTACATACATACATACACACACACACACACATACATACATATTATTGTCCAAGGCTTTATGAGACTCAAGTGAAATAATTCAGGTAAAATAATGGTGAAGACTGTACAGATATAAAACATTGAAAATACTGAGGGAATATTTTTGTGAATTCAGGAGGTGTTCCTACGTTGGGTTAAACATAGTATCAAGTTCCCAAAATTTAAAACATAAGATCTTCACCCTCAAATTAAGGAACAGCGACTGAATGTTACTGGATGTGCATCAAACTTGGAAGTCAGCTAAGAACTCTGACATGGCACTGACATCCTAAACCTGAATTTCCTTTTATATCAAGTCAACTGGATTTTATAGTCTCAACCTAGAAACAACAAATATAAATTCAACACCGTTAGTTCTACTTAATTATTTTAATGGACTAGCTGAGAGAAACATGTGACAATTCTACTCCCTTACTGGCAAAAGTGCATATATTAGTAAAGCTAAAATACCTGCTAAATTTAAATTGAAAGCCTACCTTTTTTCTGGAAATAATTATGAATCAAATATTAAATTCCCAGGTTTAATGTCTTGATCTTCCAAGTGGCCATTGATGAGTCATTCTCCCTTACTATACCTAATTTTCTATTTTCCAAAAACAGATATACTCATGCAATCTATACCTCAAAATGTGAAAGAACTTTAAAAGCTGTAAGTATACTATTCTGTCTATGTACTCTGCACTAAAATAGATGAGAATTGATGACACACTTTTGACCTAAAGTAATTGTTGAATTTTGCTTAATAAACAACTAATATTTATTATAATTTTCTAAATAAAACGTACACTTCAAGTTTTAAAATAATGCTATGTTGATTTCAAATAATTAAAACTCGAATGTGCGAGTTGTTACATAAAATCACGGTCCAACTTTGTACCTAATTAAGAAAAAATTGCTCATGTATTTTTAGCTTATGAAAGGATGGACCCTAAACTGTTTACTCACCTAAGTGATTCTAGACTATAAGATCTGGCCATCCAAAGGAGACATAAAGAAAGTTCAGGTCTCGGGTTAGGAAACAAAGATTCCTGGGACTAATACTAACAAATGGGGGTGAAAAGAAGCTACCTATCCTTTAGGAGATTCAAAGTCAGTTGATTGAAATGTGTTCCGAGATCCTGACTGAAGATACTATCAAACAAAAGAATAGGGAAAAAAATATTTCGGAAGCCTAAAGAGCAATTACTATCATTTAAAGCCAAGCCATTTAAAGCTAGACTTAACTGTTGCAACTACTAACCTGACAGGGCTGAACTAGCCCACATTTCCAAAGAGGCCTTGAATTGCTATGAAGGATTAGGAGAGGGAAATGGAGTTACTTCGGACAGCATTCGAAAATATCAACACAGTGGTGTTGAAAGAGCCTTGCAGAGCTCTGATGCACTCCTCATGTGTGAAGTCAGGGGGTACAAAACTTAAGTTTGTTAAAATTTAAGTTAGCTTTCAAAGTTATGGTTGACTACCTCTTCTTCATGTCCTGATCCACTTTGCTCTACAGTTTCTCATGCTGATAAGATGGGGCTATAAAAAATTTTTTTTTTGCAGCACTATAGTCAATACTTCTCTCCTTTCTATAAAATGCACATACACATTTCTGTGAAAAGACTACATTGTTATCTAAAATAAAAAGATGGTTGTTTTTATTCTAAAGCAGGGGCTTGTCTGTGAAGAGTCAGGTGGTAAATATTTAGGCTTTTTGGTAACATTTGCTCTCTATTCTTTCTCTTTATCTACTTCCTCCTCTGGCTTTTCCTCCACCTCCTCCTCCTCCTTATTCTTTTTTACTTTAAAAATGTAAAAAACAGGGCTTCCCTGGTGGCACAGTGGTTGGGAGTCCGCCTGCCGATGCAGGGGATACGGGTTCGTGCCCCGGTCCGGGAGGATCCCACATGCCGCAGAGCGGCTGGGCCCGTGAGCCGTGGCCGCTGAGCCTGCGCGTCCGGAGCCTGTACTCCACAACGGGAGAGGCCACAACAGTGAGAGGCCTGCGTACCGCAAAAAAAAAAAAAGAAATGTAAAAAATATTATCTGCCAGCCTCTGTTTTAAAGCCTCGGTAAGGGTCTCTCAGGCTTATAGGCTGATTGTCTTCTGTCTACAATTGTTTTTAATACACTACTATGTAAGAATTACAATAGGTCCTGTATCCAGGGGTACAATGTACTCATTCATAAAGCCACTAGGCAGACTCTCATTTATGGGTATTTTATTTGTAATTAAGTCATAAATATGTAGCAAAGATAAATATATATATGTATATAAGATGTTATGGAAAAACCCAAACGAAAATTTTGGCCAACCCAGTGTATATAAATATCAGTCCACAAATTAAGCTATACCTGAAATAAAATATTTTAGTAATTTTGTGCATAGTCTCATCTGGGATAACAAAATAGTTTAGAACAACGTGTACTGTGTCACAGAGCATGAGGAAAGGCTTTGGCTCTCTTAGGGAAAAAGAAAACACATGAGGTCAAGGGAAGAAAGTTATCTACCCATCAAAACTCCAGTCTGCCATTATTTCCTAGGGAGACAGTGAGACCTGGACAGAGTGTGAATTTTGTTCCAAGTGGAACCCTCCACTTTTTTGTTTTGTTTTGTTTTGTTTAATGGTATTTTTAATCAAGATTTTTCAGGACCTGAAGCTTACACAATTTTTTTCTGTTGAAGTATAATTGATTTACAATATTACATTAGGTTCAGGGGTATAACATCAATATTCAGTATTTTTATAGATTATACTCCTTTTAAAGTTCTTATAAAATAGTGGCTGTATAATATATATTTGTTGCTTATCTATTTTATACATAGTAGCTGGTATCTCTTACATACAATATCTCTTAGAACTAGTTCTCTACATCTGAGTCTGTTTTGTTACATACATTTGTTTGCTTTATTTTATAGATTCCACATACAAGTGATACTATAGAGTGTTTGTCTTTGTCTGGAGTATTTTGCTTAGCATAATACTCTAGGTGCTATGAACATTGGGGAGCATGTATCTTTTGGAATTAGTGTTTTTCTTTTCTTTGCATATATACCCAGGAGTGGTAATGCTGGATCATATTGTAGCCCTATTTTTAGTTTTTTGATAACTCTCCGTACTGTTTTCCGTAGTGGCTGCACAATTTACATTTCCACCAACAGTGTAGAAGTGTTCCCTTTTTTCCACATCCTTTCCTACATTTGTTATTTGTGGTCTTTTTGATGATAACCATTCTGACAGGTGTAAGGTGATATCTTGCACCTGTCAGGTGGTTTCGATTTGCTTTCTTCTTATAGCAACGTTGAGCATCTTTTCATGTTCCTGTTGTCTATCTGTATGTCGTCGTTGGAAAAATCTCTATTCATGTCTTCTGCCCAATTTTTAATCAGGTTGTTTGTTTTTTTGTTGTTGAGTTGTATGAGCTATTTATATATTTTTTGATATTTACCCTCTATTGGTCATATTAATTTGCAGATATTTTCTCCATTTCTATAGGTTTTATTTTAGTTTTGTCAATGGTTTCCTTTGCTAAGCAAAATCTTTTAAGTTTTAAATTTTAAATTTAATTGGGTCCCATTTGTTTATTTTTGCTTTTATTTCTTTTGCCTTAAGAGATAGATCCAAAAAATATTGCTACAAGTTCTGTCAAAGTGTGTTTGTTCTGCATATGTCATCTTCTAAAAGTTTTATGGTTTCAGGTCTCATATTTGAGTCTTTAATCCATTTTGAGTTTTTTTTTTTTGTTTTTTGGGGGTTTTTTTTTGCGGTGCGCGGGCCTCTCACTGTTGTGGCCTCTCCCGTTGCGGAGCACAGGCTCCGGACGCGCAGGCTCAGCGGCCGGCCAGCTCACGGGCCCAGCCGCTCCGCGGCATATGGGATCTTCCCAGACTGGGGCACAAACCCGTGTCCCCTGCATCGGCAGGCGGACTCTCAACCACTGCGCCACCAGGGAAGCCCTTGAGTTTATTTTTGTATATGATGTGAGGAAATGTTCTAATCTCATTCTTTTACATATAGCTGTCCAGTTTTCCCAGCACCACTTATTGAAGAGACTCTCTTTTCTCCATTGTATATTTTTGCCTCCTTTGTTATAGATGAATTGACCATAAGTGTGTGGGTTTATTTCTGGGCTCTCTATTTTGTTCCATGGAACCCTACTTTTTTACTCTTTGTTTTTATAATGCAAGCGTGAGAGCAACCTTGTTAGTGCAAGAACACTTGTTAGGTTGTTCACTGCCAGGTTTTTGGTGTCACCTAGTTACTAGAGTTATCTGGAAAAGTTAGTTTCTTTGTAATTTGAGGAATTTGGGAACATTGCAGCATTTGGGGTTATATAGTCCCCCTTCCAGTAGATGAAATTTGTTGGTTCCATTGGAAGCTAAGGTGGAGTGCCATCCTTCCATATGGAAAACAGGGGAGTCCCTTTCCCAGGTCCCCCTCTCAAACACTGTGCAGAAAACATGGACTGACCCCCAGGGTCACTGTCAAAAAATAATGGTCTTTGCATAGCAAGAATTTTCTTTAAATCTGTTGAACTTGAAGTTCAAGCATCCTCATATGTTGGCAAAAAAATGATTTAATTTTCACTGAGGATTATTCTAAATAAAGTCTCAGGATACTCTGCAGTGCCAAAAAAGTAGGAAAGCCCTCTGGTGGTCAGTTGTTACTATTTGGTGACAGTCCAGTGAAATGTCTGTTGACACAGTCCAGTGTTTCTGCAGCAGTGTGCCCTGCCTCATTCACGAACTCTTAACCCAGGATCATCCTTCTTGGTTCATCGCACCATTTGAGGTCTTGACAACTGGCCAACACTGTAAGGCAGAGTGAGATGTGCTCTCCTCTAATCATGGAACCCATTCTCTGAAAACTTTCTCTTCTTTCTCCAAAGGATATTTTCTTATTACTCCTCCTCTGCATCCCATACACACACCAGGCGACCATTTCCATGAGTTTAACCTTTTATAAAGTTAAAATGTGTCTCTTTGAGAAATAGGCCCTGCAAAAAAATCCGCAAGGCAAAGAAATACAAAAGGCAGAACTATCTAGAGAGAGCACATCCAGTGAGAAACCATTTATGGAGACAAGTACCAGGAAAGTCTGCATTGAGAGCCCCATCCAGTGCAGAACCAACTGCTCTTTCTTCTCCAAAGAAAATACAGAAACTCTATGTAATAAAGGTGTATACATAAAGAAAAATGCAATAAAAATGTTCATGGATTGCTAAAAAAAAAAGCAGTTCTCTTCCCCAGGTGTATTTAGCTTAAATTGATTACATAATTTGTATTGGGAATTTAGATCTAGAGAAAAATACACTTTTGAGTTTAATATGAGCACCTTACAAACAGATGACTAAAATGCTCATTTGCTCAGAACTGCCAGTTTACATATGGGTGGATGAACAACATGGACACAAAAGCACACAAAATATTTTATTTACATTTCCTGCCTGCAAAGCTATTTTAACTAAGAAATACACTGTACAAAATTTAATTCTTATGGAGGGTGATATCTAATTAAATACTTAGATATGGAGGAGGATGCTTCAAAACAGAGCAAGGAAAGAGGGAGGGAGGGAGGGAAACGAAGAGAGGAAGGAATAAAATAACTGAAAAGCAAACAGTTATACAGATAGACTTGTCAAACTCTTTCTGTAAATGTGAGGGATTTTTTTTGTAATTTCTGAAAATACGTAAACATATAGAAAGGAGAGTGATAAAACCAAGAAAAAGACTTGTGTTTCCAAAAAAGTAGATAATCAAAGAAGCAAAAACATTTAAAAAAAAACTATTATATTCATCTTTCCACACAATTTAAAACAGATTAGATATTGTAATAAAATATATATAGTATATGATTTTAGGATAGGGAGACCATTGAGTAGAAATATTGCTAGAACAAGAAAATCATAAGTTAAAATAATAATCATTTGCATGTATTTGTAGTTTCTTCCTTTCCAATGTCCATACTTTTTAACAGCTAAAAATAAGAAAAATGAACCCACAAGTACAAACTCTAAACCTTCTTTGCTGTTCCATTTTTTTAATGAGCTAATTTCTGTTCTTGGATGAGTTTTAGATATTCCCTCTAAAGTCAGTAGGGGTGATGAATGCCCAGCCAAAGACTTATTTGGCCTTCTGATTCTAGGGAGAAGCAGATGTCCATGTTAGCCTTTAAGAAAAATGATTACATTTGTTGAAAATATTGCAAGAATTACTGAAATTATATGATTAAATATACTAGTAAAAACATGTAGACATAAAAATTATGTATAATGTATTCATTGTAGAATCAGTCAGACTCTACCTGTTTTCAGACAATGAGAGAGAAATAATAACAGAAAATAAAATAATCTAAGGGTCATAGGTTAGTGACATATGTGTGAAAGCCATATTGGAAGCCAAGAAATTGAAATCAGTTGACATTAAAATAGTAGCAGAAAAGATTTTTATACAATTAAGTATTTAGCTACAATAGACAATTACATTGATTTCTAAAATGATTTTTCTAAACATGTATTATTCTATACCACAAGTTTCTACTAAAGTAAAAATGCCCTAGTTTAGTGGTTGGAGAAGCAAAAGAACATGTATTAAGGTATTTGAAGGACATATCACAACCTCTTTCATAAATTAATCTCTTCTAAAATCTAATTACCATATACTGAAACATATATTTCTTCTGTCAATTTCTCCTGTCATTGTTGGAAATAGAGAGCATCTGATTACTATGCACCAATTCATACTTAAATTAATTCAAGTAAGCGTTAAGTAAAACTACTTAAATTTAAGCATTTAAATGTTCTTATATCTGTTTTCCTACATGCTAAAATATATTTTAATAATAAAGTCATTAATATATAATTGGATCAGATTGATCTAATTAGCTCAGATTTTGAAAGTGTAGAAATTTACAAAGCAACAAATACACTGAGTATTTACCTAGTATGATGTGAAATAAATTTTTAAATATTTATTATTAAGTTGACAGAAGATGCAAATAAAACAGTGATATAGGAGAAAATACAGCTTGTGAGAAAATATGTAGAAAGGTGTTTAACCTTACTACAAATCAAAAGAATTTGAATTTAAAAAATGTTACCCTTTTATGCTTATCACATGTGTCATATCCCTTCCCCTTTGTGTCAGTCTCAACTGGCTTTTATCCATTGGAATAAACACTTCCATGGTTTGCTGATAGAAAGTTTAAACTAATAAAATTCTTTTTAAATTCAATATAATATCATTTATCAAGAGACTCCAAAATGTTCATTACCACTAGTCCAATAATTCTTTTTCCAGTGCCTACTCTAAAGGAACTATCTTAGACAAACAAAAAATCTAAAACATACATTCTGGAAAATATTTGCCATCCCTCTCCTGGAGTCTGATATTCAGCTAGCTGTATCTATGCATTGCCCCATAATGCAATGAGTAATAGGGAACATATACCTGATACTTTTTCTGTTTCCATGAGTTTCCTCCAGTAAATGCTATTTCAGAAGACCTGGTGAATTCATTATCAAATTATTTGAATCTTGACAGCTGATGCAGCAAGCGGGGCATGTAGTCTCTCACCAAACAAGGTCCTCTAAAGGGGAACAGAATGGTAGAAGGAACTCAGCAACTCCTCTCTCCCAAAGGCAACAATGAAGAGTCAGACAACCATTTCAAGATTCTGGATATTAATCAAAAGCATAGAACACATTGAGAAACATTTATATATCTACTGAACTTCACATAGTAACAAGGAATTCTGTGGTGTGTTAGCATGGGACCATTCCCATTCTCCCACCCCATTCACCCTAGCTCTGTCAGGTTCATCAGGGTGCCTCCTACCAGATCAGGGCAAGCCATGAAAACTAGAGCATCACTGCTAGAGGGAGCTGAAATGAATTTGAAGAGCATGGAGAAACCCTACATCCCTGGGTGTAGTCAGAAGCAGCAGTGATCTCAGTGGCAAACAAACAGAGAAGTCCAACATAATAGCTAGCTGACATTGAAAACCTGGGTGGAGCAAACATCAAATCAATACACTAGTCAGAAATTTAACAAAGTTCTCTGGGAAATGAGACCAACAAAGTTGGTCTTGTTAGCCTCCTAAATATCTCTAGTGGTCTGAAAGGCTATATGGTACCCTCAGTAGAGAAAGCAGAGAGCCCTAACCGTCCATACATCCCTGGCTAAATGTGACACCTTATGTATGTGCATATGAGACAGGAAAAGGATCAATGGAAAAGGAAAGTTAGAAAAGACTTGTAAATTGTGTCAATTATGATTGTGTTCCTCAACTCACACTCAGATTCATGAAGAAAGAGTAGATACCTTAATGACTCCAGATATTTGAACACAATGTCTGGCCAATAATAATCCATATATTGAACACTAAGCTATGCTGACAGAGGAAAAAAATCCTGGGAATCTAGTTTTAAAATAAAAATGAGAATAAAAGATATACCATATAGAGCATTTAGATGCTGCACCCAGTAGAACACAAGAGATACTAACTTTCCAAAATGAGTCTAGGCAATGCCCATTAAACCAAACAAAAAACCAAACAAAGAACAGCAATAACAATCCATATGAGTAATTAGAATTCAGTACTGCGTCAATCTATTATATAAAATGTCTAGTTTTCAACAAAATATTACAAGTCCTGTTATCCATACTAAGGAGAAAAGCAAACGTTGAAATTTTCTCTGAACAGGTCCAGATGTTGGACTTAGCAAAGACTATATCATAATTTTTATAAATTGTTCAAGAACTAAAGGAAATCATTTATAAAGAATTAAATGAAAGTATGTCAACAGTGAATCATTATTTAGAAAATCTCAAAAAAAAGAAATTGTAAAATAAAGTCAAATGTAAAATCTTGAGTTGAAAAGCAAAATAACTGAAACATGAAATTCACTAGGGAGACTTAAATATAATTACCGTGGCAGAAATAATCAACAATCTTGAAGATATTTCAACAGAAATAATCTAACCTGAAAAAGTGCCATTTAAAAAAAATCTCTCAAATGAACAGACCCACAGAGATTTGTGAGGTACCACCAGCACACCACCATATTCAAAAAAAGTCTCAGGAAGGAGGGAAAAAAGGGCCAAAACATATTTGAAGATATAATGGTTGAAAATTTGCCACATTTTATGAAAAAACATTAATCTACACATTCAAGAAACTAAATAAATAGGATAGGGAACTCAATAAGTAGAATAAACACTAAAACATCCACACATAAATACATCTTAGTCAAACTGTTGAAAGAAAAGGCAGAAAAAATACTTTGAAAGCAGTAAGAAAACTGGTTGAACTTCTTGCCTAATGCAAGCCCCAATACGATAGTATCATGGAAGTTCTCATTTGCTCACAGCTAGTTCTTAATATTTGCACATGGTACAATTGCAGTGATGGGACACAGTCTTTTCCCTTTCATACCTCTTTTTTCTTTCCTCTGCTTTAACACATTTGGAAGTCTGTAAGTCCAGAACACTTTCTGTTAAGTGTGTAGATACAAACCTGGAGTTACTGCTGACCCCGGCTGGCTGTTACTGGTCAACCCAACCACTTAAGTTACTTTATCCAACCACGGTGACGCTGCACTTCTGTATCCAGGTGTCATGACAGTTACAACAGTGCTATTTATCACAAGTCTGGGAGGGGTGCCAATGAATACACTCCAACTGCACAGGACCATGGAGGGTGGGAGAGTATAGTAGGGATGGAACAACTTCAGGATCTCTGCCAAGGAGATAGTTCAGGGAATGGGCCAAATGATACGGCTATTTCTGGAAGAAGAAAGAAACCCTATTCCCTTGTAGGGAGGGAATATCTGAAACTATTGGAGGTGTAAGATAGGTGTACCTCTTTATCTTAATATTAGATCCCTCAGAAGGATTATCACCCAGGTTTCTCTGAATTATTTAGTGCATCTCTCAGGGACAGTGGACTCATTGGGTAATCTTTCAGGTGGCCAGAGCTGCCATTTAATAGTGGATGTCACATGAAGAAAGTTGTTAACCATCCCGGTGTGTCCTGTGGTACCACCCTGCTTGTGGTTCCTCTGGGCCTTCAGATGTACTCTGCTGGGTAACCATGCCAAGTTATCGACTCTATGACCTGTGGCTGAATAAGCCACACAGGACTTCTCTTTCTCTTTCCCCAGGCTCCCTGAACCTCCAGGGTCTCTAGTCTTTGGAAGAGGTTTGAGAGAAATGCTGCAGGTCCTGAATTTCCTTTTCTTGATCTCTGCTCTGGAGTTGTGTTGCCATCCATGTCCAACTCCATACAGTGCTTGTGTGCACCAGTTGGGAACTCAGCTGCCAGATAAAATATCCCTCTCAGACAGTTTCTCCTACCAGAACGGGTCATCTTCCCCTGTCTGCCTCAGATGAACATGAGCGCACCCTGGAGTTGTTCACCTGACTGCTTTTCACTGCTCTCCAGTGCTTCCTGCTTCATTGTTAGGGACTAGCCTCAACAACCCTTAATGTACGGACTTGTTTTCTAACATAAAGTCATATGAGACTTAGAGGCCGTCCTTTGAGATTAAGCCAATGAACTAACAAGTAACAGTTAATTTGACTGAACCCTAGTAATCAGGCCTCCCAGAGAGGAAGCTGGCCTCCTGCAGAACTCCATAGTTACCAGCGTCAGCCTCATGTTTAAGGTAATTGATTCTGGTTGAATGCTGCGGTGACAGATCAATCCACAGGTCTGCCATGCCATGTAAATTATAAGTCTTGGACCCCAGTCTTCAAGTATTCCTGTAACCAAGAATGACGAGGTAGCAGAAAAGACTAGTGGCCAAACTTTCATATTATCAGAGTCCTTTGTCTGTAAGGATTGGCTCTCTATCCCCTGATAAAGCCATGGGAGGGACTCCCAGAAGTAAACATTGAGGTGGCGAAATAAGGCAGGATTTGGGATGCAGTGGGATACAAAGACTTGTATTTATTCCTCCTTCCTTCTCCTCTCCAGTGAGAGCTGAACAAGAGTACCTGGTTTATGTCTGTTCATGCAACCTTGTCCATGTAAACCTCATCATGTTAAGTAAGAAAACAAGGTACAATATTGGACATGGAATATTTATTATGACTGTCCATGTCTCCCTTGCTGTGGTGGCCTTTAGTTGCTGAGGTAACACAACTGAAAACTAAGACCTTTGTCCAACAGAATCTCAGGACAGTTTAAGTACTATGCCTTAGAGGTTTCAAGAGTACTTCAGAGATGGATGGTTTCACAAAGCTTATACAAATCCTCATGTTGCAATACCTTCCTAAGTGTCTTCCCAGCTGTTCCATCTTAATAGACGTCAACCACTTTCAGTCAGATGACAAAGAGAAGAGAGTTTGGGTGGAGAAACATTGTCAGGAGAGATATCAACCTTTCATCCTAGGAGATCTCAGATCCTATCTACTCCTGTGAGTTCTTGTTGTTTTATGATTTTTCAAACTGTGCACTTTAATGTCAAAACCTCAAAAATTGAATTGAAGATTTTTTTTATAACATAGAATAAAAACACTAATTTTTCACTTTCCCACCAATTGACTTACTTATTTGCGTGGAGATTGATTGTAGTCTACTTCTGAAAGGCTGTCAGCCTGAAATGGTTTTATTCAAACAGAACAATAAACTATTATCCAAAAATATTCTAGCAGTAAATGGGGAAGGCAGCAAAATCTTAAATTTTTTTACACCCTCTGAGATCTCTGCTAAGCATAGTTAATATTTGAGCTCTAAATGATTAAGAGACTATAACTCAATAATAAAATGTGCCTTTGGGTGGTTAGAATATAACTATGTAAAAATATTACAGGGAAAATACTTTGCGTAGAAAGTAACTAATGAATTTAGTATACAAAATTTTTGACAGTTAATTATTTGGGGTGGTCAAATTATAGGCTATCTTTATTGTATTTTTCTAAATTTTATAGAGTAAGTGTATAGCATTATTAATGAATTTTTTTGAACTTGAGAAACTTTATTTCCCAACTTCTTTAATATAGCCAAATATACTATTCTCTGCAATTAGCAAATGTCTAGAAAACTTGACAAATGATAAAACCTATGGAAGAGTCAGTTTACAAATCTCAATCTGCATATAGTGTTTTTAATGCCTTTATTATGTTTACAAAATAATATTTCAAATTTCAACTTTATAACCATTTCACTGTCATCCCAGTGCTTTTTTCCCTTTTCTTTTTTTTTTCTTGTGTTTGCTTTTAGCAGAAATCTCATATAATGATATTTTTGAAGTAGTTTCATTTAACAACTTGTACTTGCCCTGCATTTAATTCTATCATGTTTAGGCCTTCTCTGGAAGGCATATATCTATTTAAGGAAAAAAAAAAAAAGATAACCTGTTTTACTACAGAGAGAGAGAGAGCGAAGGAAAATGTGTATAGCTACAAACAAACAAACAGAAAACCTCAAACAAACAAAACACCTGCAGCTTGTTTGGAGCATATATAGGTTCCAATTACTGAGGAATTCCCATAGTCCATTAGAAGTAATACTGCTCCAGGGCTGGTACTTACTACTAGGTTAGTGGTATGATGGCTATGTCTTTATTGTTTAGAATAGCTACATTTTACTTTTTCACCCAGAGGAGAGATTTAGCATGTGCTTTTCATTTAGCTTGTCCAGTGAGCCAAGTATAGCGCCTTACACAGTAGGAGCCCAATGAATGTTTAGAGTGATTGAATGGGGTCCAGAAGTAAGGACAAATGCTTCAGTGATAGAATTGAGAATCAAACAATGTGAAAATGAAGCTCAAATTCTAACTGAGAAGCCAAGTAAACACACTATTTTATGCTAAATACTATGAAAAGATGTGTATCAATTGTGCTGTGATAGAGGTATACAAGTAATATTATAGAAATACATTAAAAATAAGTTAATACCTTCTATATCACTAGAGCATGTTTCCTAGATGAGGCAACGCTAACCAAACCTAAAGGACAAACCAGAGTTAGCCTGGGGAGAAAGAAGACCCACACAAAGGGAATGACATTTACAAAGGACCCCTGCTTTAATGCCAATAACTCCAAACTCTTTATCTTTTTACAATAAGCAAATCACATCTGTACCAAATTCCATTTCTTCAGGGCCAGTGACGCTGCTACAAGATGATCATTAAGCTAGACTTAAAATTAACGACCTGTATCCCTTAACCATTCCCTCAACCAAATCCTGTGAGGTCAAAAATTTTAACCCAATTTCACAGATGATGAAACTGAGATAAGAAAAGATAAGTCACAAGACTCTTATTCTCTAGAAGTCCCCTGTTGGAATTGTCCAGAGACTGTAGATATATACTTTTAAATATTGATACTAGTATAAATATTTTTCTGATATTTATTTTCAAAGTTTAATTTTCTTGAAAATTATTTAAAACTATATGCAAATGATAATCAATTTGATGCATTTAGAATCACATGAAAGTAAAGTTTAGTTCAAAAATCATTAAATTTAAAGATTTTAACGAACTGTGGTATACACTGATAAAAATGAAATAAAAGAATTTTGAAATGAAATATGTATAATCAACATACTTCAGAAAAATAAAATTTCAACATGTTATGTTTGGTGCTGCTGCACAAAATAATGCATTACCACCTTAAAGCAGCTGTCCTAAGACTAACACACTTATTTACTTCAGATATTTTATTATATATATGTACATATATAGGTATATATATATATGTAGGTATATATATTTTATAGAGAGAGATGTATGTATATATATACACATATATAAACTTACTGGAAAATTATTATATATAGACATGTATCCACATATTGAAATTATATTAAAAAATCAAAAGTGCATAGATCTATATAAGTGTATTTATATATGTGTGTTTATATATATCTATATCTATATCTATATCTATATATATATATACAAAAGAAAGAGAAGATTGTGACTTTGATAAGTTAATTCTGCTCCAAGAGAAAAAAAGTTCTAGCTTTTGTTTGTCTAACACAGCATTGTCATGTGTTTCACACCAAGATGTACAAATTGACTTTTGTAGAAATTTTCGTGTTGCCTTATGGTATCTGAAAGGAACTTTCATTATTTAATTTATTTATTGTTTTTTAACCAAATAACATGGAAGTTAATTCCAAAGACCAGTTGCCCCTTCGCCTACAATTATGGAAGAACTACATTAGTGAGGTGTTAAGTTTGGGACTGCAGAGTAGGGTAGATGGTCACCCTTTTTCTCCCAGAAATTCTTAAATGTGTCTAAGCTTTTCATTGAGAAACTCCTGTGGTCAAGAGGAATACAGGAGCAACCCCCAAGGTCTTGGGGAAGTAAACTAATGTGTCCTGGAGGTAACCATTACATGTTTTTGAGCCTGTGTACTCCGTGTTAAACCTGATGTGAGTTTTCTGCTTCACACATACACTGTGAGAAGGATTAGCCTCTTCTATTTTAACGCATATTGACTTGAAAAACACTCTTAAAATCAATGTGTCAAATTAACTCAGATTTTAATTCCTCCTCCTCATATTCCCTTTAGCTGTGGTGAAAATTGGGCCCGGTTTTTTTCTCAGGACATTCCTGTTGTCCCAACACAATTATTAATAACACCCTTTATTCTCCAATCTGCCTCAGTGTGGATGGTCTCCATGCTTTCAGCCCACTGAGGAAGAAGAGTTAGGGTAAGGACAGGAGGTAGTGACAGGAGGTCTCCTGCTTCAGTGTCACCATGATGATGTAAACACCAGGGTCTGACTGGTCACTCCAAAAAGATAGGCAGAGATGTCAATGTAGGTTTTTCTGATGTCATCAATGGAGACTCTCAGAGGCCAGGCCATGTCCTATTTCTCCTTTCTAATGGACAACCATAGTTTGAGATCATGTTCACCAAATTTTTAAAAAGACAGATGAAAAACAGGGCAAAATTGCATAGAATCCAAACAGTTATTTATTTTGAATTGACACAGGGCTGTCTCAGCCATGGAGAGAACTTCGACTTTATTGCTTACACATTATGCATAAATTGAAAACAGGGTGTCGATTTATTTACCTGGTGTCCAATTACACGGATAAGAATTTGGCATTTGATGATGGTACTTCACTAATCCACTGAGGGCATCATGTATGTGCTCATTTTAATTTGAAATAGAATTTTAAATCAATTACTAATTAGTTTACCAATAAATTTTATTTTCTGATGCTTCAAGGATACATCCCATGTTTACACTGTGGATATGCCTGTTTTAGTACAATGTTGTATACTCCTGGGGAGGCACGTATCCCAGGTTTACAATGCTTATTTTTTAAAATATTTAAACATTGATATATATGACCACTGTGCTGTTTTAATCCTCATTCTCAGGTCAGGGTTTTTGTTTTGTTTTTTTGTTTGTTTTTTTCCTCAATCAGAATGCACCTTAAATAGCACTGCTTTCCCCCACAAAGTCTTGTAGAAGTGGTGCTACTATTTTGGTGGAAGCCAAGACACTAATATGAAACTTGTTTCTCCCTCCAGAATATGAGAATAGCTAGGAAGTGAAGGTAAACAGATGCACATCTGGTCACCTTAGCTTTCTTAACAGTTGAACCAGTTTGTTAAAGATCTATTCCATTTTCACTGTCAGATTGAAGGACATTTCCCATATAGTTTGACCTTGACTCATAATCTGCATGTAAAAGCTGAGGGCCTCCTAGCACTTGAATTGTCTCTCCTCTCTTTTCAACTTCAGTTGAACTTTTGTTGTATCTGTGCAGATTTAAGTGGGAGAAATTTTAGGCATTGTTCAAGGAAATTGCCAAAGTCAACAGACTGTGGGGGATTGGGTGTCAGCCAATTCTCTGAAAACATGGAAAAATTATTTTAAAAGAGCCAATTTTTGTGTGTTTTCCTGGCATAATATAGCTCGATTGGGTGAGAATCAGAAAGAAATGAGAATAGAAGGAGGAGCTACTTCAGTGAGTGAATGTGGACAGAATTAGCACAGAAGAAATGAAGTAGCATGTGAAGCCTTAAATAGTACATCCATCAACTTTCTGAAATAATTTCTCTAATTCTAAACTCTAGAACATGGGAAAGTCTTAGCTGGGTCTGGTGGGAAGGAAAAGTATTGTGGGCACATTTAGTTAAATCTCTTTCTGTTCTGTGTTATGTTGTATTATTTTCTTTAATTGATATTCTCAACAGAGTCCTTGCTTGATATCAGAAATGGGGTTCTTAGTGCTGGTTGTGCCTAGAATGACTTCACATGTTCTCCATGTCATACACATAAACAAAAAAGAAAGGCCTTTATGCTATTTTCATTATTAAAAAAAAAAGTGAGCTTGACAAGAAAATGTTAACTAAAAAAATATTAAAAATCTTAAAAGCCACACAATAAAATTTTTCTGGGGATATGATAAGCTAACTACAGAGAAACTAAAAGGAAGATGAAATGATTTATATTAGATTCTGAATATTCTCGATATGCTCAATATTATTCTTAATAACATATATTTTAGATAGTTTTAATGAAGGATAAAAAAGGAAACTAAGCATATATTTAACCTTAGTATCACAAATTATGTTTATCTGCTTGTTTCTTCGGTGTGTTTACTTGAGCCATTATATACTGTACTTGTAAATAATATTTTTAAACTTCTCTGTTACATTTCCTAGTAGACTCCAGTATACATATTTCACAAAAATGCTGTCTAAAAATAGGCAGAAAAAAAAGGTTGCTACTGAATTAGGGCAGAATTTTGCTCTCTTGCAGTTAACAGTTTATTAATTGTTTTATTTTAAAAATAATAATTTCTAATTTATTTTAAAATGAGTAATTTTTTGTATTTTCAAGAATTTAAAATAAGCCATAATATATTTCAGATAAAAGAAAAACAAGCTGTTTAAGTTACAACATTTTAATCCTCTTGGATTCTGTAATTCTTGAAAAATACATTTGACAGATAAGAAAAAGTCTTTATTTCTTTGGGAACACAAGTAGTAACCTAAGCTACCTCAAGTGACTTAAACCTCATCAAATTTCAGGACCAAATTCTTTCAAAGCAAAAAGACCTTTATCTTTCTTATTCTACCCATGACTAGCTTTTAAATAAGTGTGACATGGAAGCTAGTGCTATGGATACAAAGAAAATAAAACAGATAAAAATGATGGGGTATTTAACTTCTAAAGAGAAATTGAACGTGAAAACATTTTGAAACTTGAATGTTCCTATACACATATGAGTCTTATTAAGAATAAGTCTACTGGTCTGTTGTGTAGATAAAATCTCATAGAGCAAATGTGCACAATTAAACACAATACAAACTAGTAAGTGGAAAGTGCTGCTAGAGTTAAAAAATATCAGGGGAAATTGAAGGAAAGCATAAGATGAGCAAAGGAAAATATTGATGAAGAGAAAGTTGTAAGAACAGAACATCTGAGAACATTTAATATAAGCTGGAGAAAATACAGAGTATGCGAAAGAGAGAAATGGGCTAAGTTATAAGTAATGAGATAATACACAGAGATATTTTGAGAGGAGTAGTTTTCAGTGAAAATAGAAAAAGTAGCCACATCAAGCTTCAGATAGATTTGGGAGGATGATCGCTACATAGTCATTTGCTGTTGTGTTTGGGAATTAATAGAGTATTAGGGGCTTGCCTGGTGGCGCAGTGGTTGAGAGTCCGCCTGCCGATGCAGGGGACACGGGTTCGTGCCCCGGTCCGGGAAGATCCCACATGCCGCAGAGCGGCTGGGCCCGTGAGCCATGGCCGCTGAGCCTGCGCATCCGGAGCCTGTGCTCCACAACCGGAGAGGCCACAACAGTGAGAGGCCCGCGTACCGCAAAAAAAAAAAAAAAAAAAAAGAGTATTAGGACTCTCAGGAGAGTAAACTCGATAGTTGGTTAGGGTATACCAAAGTGCAAAGCATTAATGAATAGACAAATAGTGACTAAATAAGCAGAGAGAATGTTAATATCTTTTTTTTAAAAATTGTATATTAAAAATTAAAAAAGAGCCTTGACATAATGACACCCAGTTAATAGATTTGCAAATGAAATGTGTCAGTTCTGCACATTTTTCGCTCAAATCCAACAATGCTGAACAGGTTGTAATGAATTCCATATTACAAGCAGCAATGACATTGACTTCAACATAAGTTTAAAAAAAAAAAAGACCACAGGTTTCCCCATTCACATTACTGAATCATTTTAAGATATGATTTAAAAAGAAACTTTATCTTAACACATGTATATTAACTCATGCTAGTTTGCATTAATTTGCATCATATTTGCAATTGGCAGTAAATTTCTCCTATTTTACTTCACAAATATTTTTAAACTAAAACTATTATTTTTTAAAGAGAATCCTGTGGATTATTAGACAGTGATGAAATAGAGTACACTTGTACTAAATCTGAAACAAGACATGTCAAGTATTGCTAATTTAACTTTGCATAATACACCTTTTTTTTTTTCTCTGCAGTACCAGAAACAACACATCACAAGTCATGCCTAGCACTCATTTAAATGCGACCTCAGAGTCACACTGCATGTTACAAATATCTGGGAGCTGTGTGATTAGTTAACATCTTATGCATAACCCTTAAAATTATCACAAGTTCTCAGGAGACAATTAGCTTACTCTGTTTCTCTAATAAAATGTACTATGTTTTAGCAATGACTCTCAGAAATAGTAGCAGGAAAATGCTTTTAAATCAGATAAATTCAAAAATCACAGCAGATAAAAATGGAAGTAAAACTTATTGTAACAGAATATTTTCTTCTCCTGATATAAGCAGGCTCTAAGGTAGCAGAAAAGGCTGCCTTTAAAAGAAAGGTGAATAATAGGAAGCATGCCACTCACTGTCGCCCATATATGCTTAACTCCCCTACAGTATCTTTTGCTCCAGAATGAGAAAGCTAAGAAATGTATGAGAGTTTAAATTCTTCTTCTCTCTGTTGAACTCAATAAATGTTAGACTTCTGCATGGGGAAGAGACCTCAAAGCTGAATGCTGCTTTAAGTTATAAAAGGGTCTGATTCCAATCAGAATGAAGTAGGATTTCCAGAGAAAACATGCTTCACCTTCACTCATTGCTACATCTTGAGAGCAAGGCAGAGATCGTGTATTCATCATAAGTGAAACAGTACTTGAAAGGACGGAGAAGATAGTTTACTATTCACTTATCATTCTTCTTGCCAACATCTTACATTGTTAGCTTGGGACCTCAAAATCTCATGACCCAGAAGACAGACACAACAACAACTATAATAAACAAAAGCAAAGCTGGAGGGGATCTTTATGTCACATATTGTGCAGGTACATGTGAGAAGTTTGTGAGGCTATGATGAGATATTTGTGCATATGTGCTTGAGTCTCATGATTCAAGAAGAATTTGTGACTTTTTTTAACCCTCTAAAAAAAAGATAGGGTTTGACATAAAACGTGTGGATTAAAGTCTAAGTACCATGCTTTGTAGTTTGGTTTCTCATTTTTAAGTAAGTAACAAGAATTTCATCATGGTGTCTTTTAGCATTAGAAAGGTGAATACAATTCACACTTAATGGTATAACACACTTAATAGCACAACAAACAAACGAGTAGACAAGCCTAATGAGAGGGTCCAAGTTACATCAGAATTCAAGCTACCGTACACTCTAATTGCACAACTCTCACTCAGAGGACAGAGTTCTCAGGACACTTAATTTCTAATCAGAACCGTACTATTTATTTATTGTTCTCCCTCATCCTTCCACAGGATTTGGGACTACCTTGTCATTAAATATACATCCAATCTTTAAAGAAAGGAAACAGCTATTAGGAAGTATTTGAGGAAGACAATAGAACAGGGTTCCCAAACTAAGACCAAGAAAAGTTTTCAATTTGCAGTAAAAAATAATTTTAAGCTCTTTAAAAATAAAGGCAGGGGCTTCTCTGGTGGCGCAGTGGTTGAGAGTCCGCCAGCCGATGCAGGGGACGCGGGTTCGTGCCCCGGTCCGGGAGGATCCCACATGCCGCGGAGCGGCTGGGCCCGTGAGCCATGGCCACTGAGCCTGCGCGTGCGGAGCCTGTGCTCTGCAGCGGGAGAGGCCACAGCAGCTAGAGGCCCACGTACCGCAAAAAATATATATATATAAAAAAAATAAAGGCAAAAACTGACATTTGTCATCTAAGAAAAAATGTATTCCATTTAATTATTTCCTAACCCTGAGAGATATATGACAGAATTTTAAGAATGCTGAATGCCATGGTAGGAAGTGCACCTGATAATAATTTTATAATAGTGTACGAGGTCCTCTAATAATCAGTATAAGATAAAGACAAATAATTAAAGATAAGTTTAGTTAAGACAGTTCTGTAACTGCCCAGAGTTGTACGTTCATATGCATAGCTTTCTGGTCATGAAGTTTAATAGAAAGGGAAGTATTTGAGAATTTTCAGCAGTAACTACCATACCTCTTGGTCTAATGGTTCTTCAAAATTGGTGAAGGAATTTTGCGTCTTTGTGATATTTTCAATAATCTACATCATATGTTAAAAATAAGGGCTGTTTAGTGTTTTATCACAGGTCTAGTTCATTTAATTTACTATGATATCTTAGTTTAACACTATTATCTCAATTATTCACATTAAAATATCTTTGCTGTTGTTGGATTATGGTAATAGTATATCATAACTTTGTGTTTTTTTGTCTTTTTTGTTTTTAAATGTGTTTTCTTGGAAAAAAGAACACTGATAATCTCATGTTTGTATTCCCTAATCCCCAATAATCTTTGAAATTTCATCATTACAGAAATCCCAGATTCTAGGAAAAACTTTAATGTGTTTCTCTTGAACCTAAACATATCAACCAGGCTTGTAGCAAACAGTAATTACTCAAAGAACAGATATTTTATGTTATTTACTGAAAGACAATTTGTATACTCTGCACTTGAGAATTTTAGACAGTAATAAAGTTTTTTTTTAATTGAGCAGATTGATTTGTACTTTTTAAACTAATAGTCCACCAGTTTTACAAAAAGAAGAATCTTGTGTGACCTAATTTTCCTCGCTTTATTTCTGTTGAAGTGTTGTAATTAGGTCTCTGGCAAAACTCCAGAATTCAGTTGTATGGGGTATAAAAACAATCTTTGTCTTGATAAATATAAGGACTCTAAAAGAATGACTGAAAGTTGTCTTTAACATGGTTGCTATAAAATTCAATTTTGAACATAACTAAAAAAATAATAAATTCTCCATATCGTAGAGGTAAATTTAAGTCATATAACTAAATGTGACAACTTGTTGAATAAGTTTGTTTAGTATATTTTATCTGTACACTAGAATTTATTTTTCTAAAAGTGCTGTTTATAGGTTTAATAAAAGCAGTGTTTAATTCTCCTTTAAAATGGTTGCTAGTATTTTCAGTTACTTCCTAAGGCTAATTTTGGAATGTGATTAGAACCATATGAAAAGATACTTGCTTCCTAGCTGCTACAGATATGCGTGTAAATAATTGCATTAAGCTGGACAAGTACTGTTTAAACAGTTCAGAGAAAGGACTAGGATACTTCCTCTATCTGAAGATAATTCCTGACCATCATGATTCTTAGGGCAATGATGTAACAACAATTCTAAATCAGTGTTCAAAGATGCAGATTAATATTGAGGTTCTACAACTGATCTTACATACAGTTCCTAGTTCAAAGATAAGATGAGTACAACAAATACGGCATGTCATCAAATTCTTGAATACCTTTTTCATTATGTGATACAGACAACAACAAAGGAGAATGATGTTTAAAACAAAAATCTTATTCCTCATGTAGGATACTTGATTAAAATTCTATAAAATTTAACTTAGATGAAGTTGGTGCTGAGTTTTGAAGAGTCAGATGAACGATTGTTTCTGTAACTTAAAGTTAGTAAGGGCTGCTCTGTTGGCAGATGGACCCGGCCTTTGGTTTCCATGTTGTGGACTTCTAAGGAACATGTAATTGTTAAAGCGATTTTGAGAATACTGTATTTAAGCTTTGTGAATGCTGAGGTCACCCATAATGTCACCCACGATGGCTGCTATCAAAATATCCTCTTTTTCCTTAATGATTTGCCCTATTTTTGAACAGTAGAAAAAATTTTTCCTAGAATTCAGGAGAATGGAGAATGTTAAATATCCCAGAATCATCTTCAGTAACAAAGAGTATATTCTCTCCAAGAGAAACTTTTAAACTCCTTAATCTACTCATGATCTACACAGGAGAAAAGTAAGACAAATATAATCCCTTATAACTAGAGCACTAAATAATTTCTAGTTCAAAACAAACATTTTTCAGAATAAAAGGAGACATGATAAATAATTTCCCAGGACAGCAGACAACAAACAGTGTTTTCCCAGAAAACCAGAAAGATGGGACAGTGCTTATACTCAATTTAAGATTAATGAGATGGAATTAAGCACAGAATTACTAATTATAACATAACAAATTACCCATTAATAATGATTTAGAAAAATTCATTGTTAATAAATTAACAATAAATAAAATGGATAATTTTCCATACGTGTGTTTCTTTTCAGGGTGATTCTAAGAGGTATGCTTCCTTAATAAAAACCTTTCCCTGACGCAGACATAGAGAATGTACCTAGGACACAGGGAGGGTGAAGGCTAAGCTGGGAAGAAGTGAGAGAATGGCATGGACATATATGCACTACCAAATGATAAATAGATAGCTTGTGGGAAGCAGCCACATAGCACAGGGAGATCAGCTCGGTGCTTTGTGACCACCTAGAGGGGTGGGATAGGGAGGGTGGAGGGGAGAGGCAAGAGAGAGGAGATACGGGCATGTAAGTATATGTATAGCTGATTCACTTTGTTATAAAGCACGAAGTAACACACTATTGTATAGCAATTATACTCCGATAAAGATGTTAAAAAAAATTAGCACTACCATATCTAAAACTTTGTTAGAGTATAAAAATAAATAAATAAATAAGAACCTTTCCCCAAAGAAAATCTTATGTAGTGTTTTAACAAGATTATTCCAAATCCTCACACTTATGACACCTGAAATGTGTCAGTCAGAAGGTATGCTGAATAATGTACAATAGCACACAGATTGAGAAAATTAATAAGAGCAGTTGCTTTTTTGTATGAAGCTGCAAATGGGGGAGGTCCAATTTACCCAACTTTTCTTTCCTCATTGTGAAATAGGTAAATATGGACAGGTAGGGTAGAATTTCAAAACATTAACTTTATTGCCCTTTATGATTCCTTATTGCTTTTCCCATTTAGGAAGCTGGACTATGAGACATGCGCTGTCAGTGAAATACTGTTAGAGGTTAAAATACGAAAAGGGCTCCTGGTTGTCAATAGCTAGCCTAGAACCCCCAGGGGGTACTCAAAATACTGAGAAAACGTGGTAACTCAGATACCAGCCTAGATAAAAACTAGTCAAAATGGGTGGAGGAAATACAGTCATACAGAATAAGGACCATTAAATCCGTGACCAAAGAGGGCTTGGATTGCATGCATGATATAGTAGGGATATGAGTTATAAAAACCCAAGTAGGTGTAGATCTTAATGCCAAGGTGACTTGGGCTCCCAAATTATCAAGACTTCAGAGCAGCAGAGGTCACCTGGTACGTATTGGCAGATGGACCTGAAACAGCCACAGGTAGTTTGCCCTACTCCAAACACGTCATGAGAGCAGTGAAATAATGTTTAGCCTTGGAGAATATCACGTGGGCCCTTGTGATGCAGGATCAAGGGCCTGTTGATGCAGCATCATGCAGGAACTTGTTTGACTCAGAGGATAAGATGTAGGTGCAAACTGAGAGAGACTTATCTAAAAGAGCCTGATGTAATTGGTACCTGTGTTTAAAGCCCAGACTGGAACAAGGACTTAGATCAGGGCCAGCAGTCACAGGTGACAGACCCAGACCAGGTAGTCCACCGCAGTGGCTTGGTACTAAGTTACTTTTCACCCACCTCAGAATACCCTTTGAGGAGATGTGGAGGACCTCTAAGTTTATTGAAATTGAATGTCAGCCATATGGCAAAGTTGGGATTTATAATGAAAATTAGTGTCAGTTGCAGAAAAAAATTCTTATAGTTTTATGGTATAAGGTTCATTTCTACTGCCTAACAAATGTAAAATAAAAGCATACGTATACAGAGGATGATGGTGGCATGCTGGCCAACTAATTGTCATATTTTACAATTAAGTTGGATGGAAGGAAAATAACCTACTTGTACAGTAAACCAGTACTGCCCATAATGCATCAAATAGGGGAACCAGCAATACCAGCTATCCACTGAGTCTACAGATATTAAAATTTGGTAGTTTTCTTTTTCAACTGTAAAATTTTAAATCTAAAAAAGACTAGAAGTCAACTATTCAAATTCCCACATTTATATGTAAGGAAAGCGAAGCTCAGAAATAAGGAAAATGATGACACATTAAAACTGACTTTCATAGTTTGTTATTCTAGGTAACTGACTCACTGTCTAGGTTGTTTCTTATAGCTTCTAAAAATATCAGTCACTAACCGGGCTAAATTCAGTAACATTTATATCCATTGTTTGAAATGAAAAGGTAGTCTCTGGTGAGTGTTTAATGAGTAAGAAACACTATTAATTACACCCATACTAGTTGACAGAAGACTTGTATTTAATCCTGTTTCTACCATTTACTCTCTGTGTGCCTATCTCTGACTCTTAACTCTCTTGTTAAAATGATGGAGCTCAGGAAGAGTTGGCATATGTCTCATTAGTTTCGTTCTGAAAAGAATAGTAGAATTCCCTAAGTGTTTTATTACATATGGGCATTCAGTGTATCTCATATAGAACATTATATCTATTTCCTTAAGACTTACTTGATAATCAACACTTTTTATTGACCAGTTATGCTGATTGATCTTTACCTTCCTCCAAACATGGTCCATTGTTTGATGTATCAGGCCTATGTACTACCATTCTATGTTAAGATATCACTATGTTGAAATATGTATGGAATGCTCTAAAAATAAGAAACAGTAACACATGGAGAAAAAAATTTAATAAGTGATATTTGGGCTCTTCCCTAGTATTCCAAGTTTTTAAGTTCAAGTTTGGTATATAGCCCTATTAAAATGCTTGGCTCACGTGGTTTACAGTACTTTGCTACACTGTACCTCATAAATGATTTTATACACGTAAAAATATTCTATTCATCAATATACATATTCTTATGAAACTAAGTTTTTTGGCAATGTAATTCATGTGTTTGACCGATGGTTTTGTTTAAAAATGCATACTTGTTATTTCCTTCTTATTATGGCTAATACTTTTTTTAAAGCCAGATTCAAAAGTTCAAATACTTGGGAAATAATTTTTTTTCTCAGAACTCATACTTTAGAGAATATGACCTTAATCTCTTATTTGTTAAAACATTACTTAAAAGGATACTCATGACCAATATTTACTTTTATTTTATTCTTTTGAATTCCATTCCATGGAAAACTATATATAAAATTCTAGTGGACTTCCAATATAGATAAATATCATCAGAAAACAGTGAAAATGCATAGACTTAGCTAAGCCACAAAAACAGACCAAACATTTATAGAGAAATATTCTTGTTTTAATTTCATCCTCATTTCATCAAAGAAACTTGGGTTCACAATTAATTAGAATGACTCAAATCAATCACTTATTTAAAGAGAAGGCCCAATTTTTACATAGTCGAGTAAAATAGAGAAGTCTTCTTTCCCCACTCCCTTAGCACAACGAATATGGATTTCAGTTCTTCAGTCTAATGCACTCCAAGAGTTAACACTGAGTCAGTGCAGCTGGGGTAGTTTATCATTTCCTATACAGACTTAGGAAAGACTTTTGGCAGAGATTATGCTTAGCAAAAAATTTGTTTTGTATTTCAGGAGTTTTTTGTTTACTTTTTAATAAGTGAGGCATAACTAAAATGTATTGTGCAAAAAAAAAACCCCAGATTACTTCCCTGTTTATTCTATCCCCAACTTCAAATTCCCCCCTACCCCCAAACTGAGAGAGCTTTCAATATGACATGTACCAAGTTCCTGAGGGAAGAGGCTGGGGTTTTGCTAATTGCTGGAGTATCAGTTTGCTAATTGATAGTATCTGGAAAGGAAGGCCAAGAGTTAAAAGGACAGGGCCTCTGAGGAGAAGAAGGAAAGTGATGGGAAGATGGCAACATTCTTTCCAGGTAGAAGTTTGAGGAAGACTCATTTCTTATATGGTCAGTTTCCATGCCTAGCAAGTAATAATCTTCTATATGACACCCCACTTTTCTCTCATTCACTCTGTGCAATTTTTATTTAATTATTGGGAATTTTGAGTAATTTTTCATTGGTGTTGCAAGTTCTTACATAAGTTCTATCCTCATCAAGGAGAGCACCCCATTCCCAAGATCTCTGCTTTGTTCAAAGTCTGTGCTGAAATATTTTCATGTTTCATGTCACAGTGAAGGGATCACTAGTGTGGTTCACCAAGCAGAACATGAACTGTAAGGAAGATTGCTTTTCTCAAAAAGAGAATCCTAGACCTTCCCTGAGGTCCAAGGAACAGGTGTCAAGTTTCCAGGTCACATATGTAAATTATTTAATTGTCTCCCCTTAAACCTCCAACTTTCCCAATCATCAATTTTTCCCTAGTAAGTCATAAAACTTCAAGATAGCCTTCACTTCCTTAACCTGCTATTACACATTATTTGGAAGCATTTCCATACGCTTTGCATCATTTCCATATGCTTTGCACCATATTCACAAACCCCAGGACAAATGTATCGTTTTTCCATCTCTAAGTGGCCATAAGAAGAAAAATAGATTGACAGAATCTATTATGACCCGGAACAATACCAGACAGAAGGAGAAAGAGAGACACTGCCCCTTGTAGTTAAGAAAACAAATCAAATTAATTAAGAAAAATAATATGAGAAAAATACATACTCATAAGTAATATATTCATATGTAAACATTATGCAAATGATTTACCAGTAAACAGTGTCCACTTCTATCACTGATCCTTTCATATTTCTTTCCTGTGAGTCCTGTCTGGGAAATGAATTTCAATCATTACGTCTTTGAATGTATTCCATCCTGTAATCATCGTCAATGAAGAAAGAAGAAGTTGCCCTTTTGTCAGTTTTTGTCTTATTCATGTGACATGTCTTTACTAAGAGGCCTTTGCTAGAGAAAGTACAGGGTGCCCCTATGTAATCAGAATCCCCTAAAGCAAAGCAGAACTAACAAGAGGGAAATATCCATATATGATATTCCTAGGGAGGGATAAAAATGCATTAGCTTGTTTTCAAATACATCCTGATAAATTTGTGGTCAAGCCCATTTGAAGAAGCACCACTGACCTTTATTTTCTAGATCTACACACTCAGTCTAATGGCTTTTCATCACTCATTCTTTCACCTGCATTGAGAAAGTTGCTTAACTTTTGTCTTTTGTTTTTTAGCTTGCATTAGTCATCTCCCACCTCCATTTTTACTCTTAACACATTTAAATAATACTCTTGTCTTCCTAACCAGGTACCTTTTTTGGTATATAAAGAAAATAGACTTTTGGAGGAATTAGAAAACTTTTCCAAATCTGTCAACACAATTCTTAAACATTCAGATAAATATTACAGTAATACTTTGTGTTTGCATATACATAGCTAAAATATCTGGGTAATTAATTTTTAAATTTTCACTGGAGAATGAGCTGTAGAGTTGTCTAGATTAAAAATTATGTATGTTAATCTTTTGCCTTCTCCAATGTTCACATAGTCAATTAAACTAATACAAATGATTTACTTCCCTCAAATCATTGAAGAAAACAGACCCAGAGATTTTATTCACCATGTAACAATAACAACTACAGAAATAAACTCTTGGCATTTACCTAGCATTTTCTATGTTTCAGACTGTGTGCTAAGTGTTTTCCTAAACTATCCCTTTTATTTCATTTTAGCAATGGCTAAATTAATTAGGTTCTATTCTTTACCCATATTTCTGAAGAAAAAACAGATTACAGCTGTTAAATAATTGGTTCAACATTACAGTAGTGATTAAAGATTATTTCTATATGGGCTGGAACAGAATTTCCAATGAGTGTATTTTGTGGAATAAAAGTGAAATAATTTAATGCATATTCAAATTAAAACCTTACAGGCAAAAAACAAACATTACACAAACACACATACACACACAATAGAAATGCGTGGATGTTTGACACAAACACGTTAGAAAACAATGTAGCATTATTTTGTAAAGTTGAACAATGACACATACTATGAGCAAATCCTCTGACAAGTATTTAGCTTAGAGAAATTCTTGTATTTGTGCACCAGGATATGTATAAAATGTTCATAGCAATCCTAGTCATAATAAAAAATGATTAAAATATCGCATATTTTCACCAAAAAAGAATGGAAAAATAAGCTGAAGCACATTCCCACAATGAAATGGTATAGAGCAGTAGAAATTAATAAACTCTCCATGCAATCACAAAGATTAATCTTAGGTATATAATGTGGATGAGAACAAGTCCAAGGGACTAATACATTATGATACCATTTTAAATATTCTCCCAAATAGTTATGTATTATTTATGTATACTATACACTAAATAAAGGGAACAATAAATACAAAATTTAAATAGTGGTTACCTCTTAGCTGAAGGCAGAATAATGGAATTTGGGAAGACACATAGCACAGAGAGGTGCATTTTATCTCTATCTAGCCCTTGGGACAAATCTTAAATTCAGCGTGACATATTTTTTCTGATTCATAATATTGCATCTGTTCTTTTTTAAATCATGTATGATACTGGGGGCTGAAGTAGGTGTGGATAAAGATCAAAAATTCTATAAATTTATATAAGGGAAGTGTCAAGAAACTTGGGGTTAAAAAAAAGAGGAAGACTTACTTCAACATAAGAAAGGCTATATATGACAAACCCACAGCCAACATCGTTCTCAATGGTGAAAAACTGAAAGCATTTCCTCTAAGATCACGAAAAAGACAAGGATTTCCAGTCTCACCACTATTATTCAACATAGTTTTGGAAGTTTTAGCCACAGCAATCAGAGAAGAAAAATAAATAAAAGGAATCCAAATCGGAGAAGAAGAAGTAAAGCTGTCACTGTTTGCAGATGACATGATACTATACATAGAGAATCCTAAAGATGCTGTCAGAAAACTACTAGAGCTAATCAGTGAATTTGGTAGAGTAGCAGGATACAAAATTATTGCACAGAAATCTCTTGCATTCTTATACACTAATGATGAAAAATCTGAGAGAGAAGTTAAGGAAACACTCCCATTTACTGTTGCAACATTTACATTTACTGTTGCAACAAAAATAATAACATACCTAGGAATAAACCTACCTAAGGAGACAGAAGACCTGTATGCATAAAACTGTAAGACACTGATGAAAGAAATTAAAGATGATACAAACAGATGGAGAGATATACCATGTTCTTGGATTGGAAGAATCAACACTGTGAAAATGACTATACTACCCAAAGCAATCTACAGATTCGATGAAATCCCTATCAAACTACCAATGACATTTTTCACAAAACAGGAACAAAATATTTCACAATTTTTTTTATTTGTATGGAATTTGTATGGAAACGCAAAAGACCCCGAATAGCCAAAGCAATCTTGAGAAAGAAAAACAGAGCTGGAGGAATCAGGCTCCTGGACTTCAGACTATATTACAAAGCTACAGTAATCAAACAGTACAGTACTGGCATGAAAACAGAAATATAGATCAATGGAACAGGATAGAAAGCCCAGAGATAAACTCATGCACATACAGTCACCTTATTTTTGATAAAGGAGGCAAGAATATACAATGGAGAAAAGACAGCCTCTTCAGTAAGTGGTGCTGGGGAAACTGGACAGCTACCTGTAAAAGAAAGAAATTAGAACACTCCCTAATGCCATACACAAAAATAAATCAAAATGGATTAAAGACCTAAATGTAAGGCCAGACACTATAAAACCCTTAAAGGAAAACATAGGAAGAACACTCTTTGACATAAATCACAGCAAGATCCTTTTTTACCCACCTCCTAGAGAAATGGAAATAAAAACCAGAATAAAGAAATGGGACCTAACGAAACTTAAAAGCTTTTGTACAGCAAAGGAGACCATAAACAAGATGAAAAGACAACCCTCAGAATGGGAGAAAATATTTTCAAAAGAAGCAACTGACAAAAGATTAATCTCTCAAATTTACAAGCAGCTCATGTAGCTGAATATCAAAAAAAAAAAAAAAAACAACCCAATCCCAAAATGGGCAAAAGAACTAAATGGACATTTCTCCAAAGATATACAGATTGCCAGCAAACACATGGAAGGATGCTAAACATCACTAATCATTAGAGTAATGCAAATCAAACCTACAATGAGGTATCACCTCACACCAGTCAGAATGGCCATCATCAAAAAATCTATAAATGCTGGAGAGGCTGTGGAGAAAAGGGAACTCTCTTGCACTTTAGGTGGGAATGTAAATTGATACAGCCACTATGGAGAACAGTATGGACGTTCCTTAAAAAACTATAAATAGAATTACCATATGACCCAGTGATCCCGCTACTGGGCATATACCCTGAGAAAACCATAATGCAAAAAGAGTCATGTATCACAATGTTCATTGCAGCCCTATTTACAATAGACGACATGGAAGCAATCTAAGTGTCCATCAACAGATGAATGGATACAGAAGATGTGGCACATATATACAATGGAATATTACTCAGACATAAAAAGAAACAAAATTGAGTTATTTGTAGTGAGGTGGATGGACCTATAGACTTTCATACAGAGTAAAGTAAGTCAGAAAGAGAAAAACAAATACTGTATGCTAACACATATATATGGAATCTAAAAAAAAACGGTTTTGACAAACCTAGGGGCAGGACAGGAATAAAGACATAGACGTAGAATATGGACCTGAGGACACGGGGAGTGGGAAGGCTAAGCTGGATGAAGTAAGAGAGTGGCATGGACTTATATATACTACCAAATGTAAAATAGCTAGCTAGTGGGAAGCAGCTGCATGGCACAGGAAGATCAGCTTGTTGATTTGTGTCCACTTAGAGGAGTGGGATAGGGAGGGTGGGAGGCAGACACAAGAGGGAGGAGTTATGGGGATATATGTATATGTATAGCTGATGCACTTTGTTGTAAAGCAGAAACTAACACACCATTGTAAAGTAATTATACTCCAATAAAGATGTTAAAAAAATAAAAGAAGAAGAGTAAAGGATGAGGGACTTGTTCTGCTGTGTATTAAAATATACTGGGTTGGCCAAAAAGTTCGTTCAGCTTTTTCAGTAAGATGTTACAGAAAACACGAATGAACTTTTTGGGCAACCCAATATTATAAAGCTTCTGAAATTCAAAGTTTATACTGTTAGAAAATAAATAACGGATAAGAGCCACAGGACAAGAGTTCAGACACAAATACATGTATACATGGGAATAAATCTAGTGATTTATGCATGGAATAAATGGTATTCAAAAACTGTCTATCTACTTAAATGAATGTAAAATTAGATCCCTACCTTTCATCATAGTTTTTGGAAAATCCCCAATGGATTAAGCCTATAACTGTTGAAATAGAAAATATAAAGCATTAGAATAAAATAAAACAAAGTAATACTTTCATAATCTCCATGTAGGGAAGTTCTAAGAAAGCTAGAAATTCAGCAGCTGTTAAGGAAGATAAAGGAATTAATCATGCAAACATTAAAAAAAAAACTTATATTAACAAAAGAAAAGACAGAAATACAGTAAAGAAGAGTTTAAATAAATATGTTTTGTTTTAGACCTTAAAACTAATGGCAGTAATTATTTCTACTGAAACATAAAAGTAACGGCTATTCAAGCTTAAGATTTTTATTTCTATTAATACATACATATGTGTATTGATCTCATTAATTAAATGGAATTTTAAACCATAAAATTGAGCATGTTTAGCATTCAGAGGAAGCATTTCTGAGTGTGAAAATTTTGAAAATTAGAATGTAGTTAGCTGAGCTGTCAAAGACTTAATCAAGTGAGCCCTTAGAACAGTTTAAAAAAAGACATAATTTACAAAAGATCCCAAACTGGGTGCTAAATGGTTCTTTTAAACAAACAGCCATTATGGAGGATGGGTAACTGAAGAATGGGTCATTCTTAAATGGACAATATTATAATGAATAATCACCTGCAACGTTAGTGAAAATACAGGAAAATGGGCAGCGGGGCGGTCTGAGATCAGAGGTGTAAGACTGAAAATTTTCAGAATTGCTGCTTGATTTTGGAGGGACAGCATAAAAACAAATAGTGTAGACATAGACAATGAAGCTGTGCTCTTACAAGGAATACTCAAATTTCTAACACCTTCTTTTTCACAAGTCAGCTGTTTAAGAATTAAGATCGAAGTCTCTTACAATGATTTTGCTGCTGTAAATTAATGATCAAAGTGATTTATTATTCAGTTGTTCAACTGCTGCTTTATTTCTGTTGATCTTTGTTTTTCTGCTTAATTTCTATAAATTACTGTACAGTTTCCCATAAGGTATAATTAAGCAGAATTGCTTAAGTTTTAATGATTGTGTATTATAGATGTTGAAAGCAACATTAGCACTTGGCTTTTAAAAATGTGATCGTATATTTATAAGAGAGCATTTATAAACACATTTACATATAGTTAAGATGAAAAAGGTATTTGAATTGTAGTCATTAGCATTTCTTCAAACATATGGCAGAGCAGCGGAGGCCATGGGCCATGCCTTCATTAACTGAACACTGTTTCATCAGTGTCTCGGCTTCCTGTTGTGCCACCCTGTGGCGTTCCCTTCTGTCCCCGAGGTTTCAGTGACAAGGGACAATATGTCCCCAAGGTGAAAATCTGGAAAATATAGCAGATTAGCCCTTAGAGAAGTTCTTATGATTATTTAATCATACTTAGAGAGGAAATACACAGCACCGTTAAACCGGTTTCACCGTTTTTCTGTCAGTCTCCATTTCTCCGTAGCAGGGGTTGGGTCTGCCAGCCACGCACAGTGAACACAAGCAAGGTAAAATGCGACATATTTTTGCTGCCATTAGAAGGCTGACTTGTTTCAAATTTGCCGGTATAATGGTCAAAGCCATCATAGATACCTACAAGTGTCATGGGTTAATTATAATTTGTTGGATATCATGTTTTTCAGATGATAGATAAAGAAAAAACTTTCCTTAATGATGTCACTTAGAACACTTTCACTTTACTCCCTATAAAAAACTAGAAAATTAATAAAACACTTCCTGACCCTGTGCCAGGGTCACATTTTATTTGTACATTTCTCTGGTACATAAGGATGAGAGACAAAGGCATCTGTCTCAAGGTATTAGCCATCTTTATATTACATCTGCCAAATACCTCACTTTAACATTGTAGTATATCTGATTTTAGAATATATGTATGTGTGTATATATATATGTATATATATGTATATATAAAGATTATTAACTTTTAATTTGAGATCAAAATTTTAATAATAAACTCCTACGACACCTGAAAAAGATATATTTTACACATGAATATTTGGAATCATATTTTTATATTATGCAATTGTCATTAAGTGATTAAATAGTTGGGAACATGAAATCTTAGAAAATTACCCTACTGAATGAATGACTGTGAATATTTCACCTGGGAGATTCTTGGGGGCGTTGAAATAATATCAACAAATGGAATAACTCAGAGGTATCCCAAAGACTGGAGCTATAAAAAAAAATGGAGAAAGAAAGAAAAGAAACATTGATCCTCTACTTCTGATTATATAGGTCTTTAGGAAAGGAAATACTAGTAGCAATCTAGTCTTAAATTCAGGAAACTTTCCAAGGTTATTTAAATTAACAGTCCCATCAGCAGTACTGCCGATGGCATGAACAGATTCCAAATGTATGCTAGATGTGTGCAGATCTACAGTGAAATAATAATCCCTTACAAGACATTGTCTCATTATGAAAGGAATTATTGTCTTGTTATTTTCACCTTCTACTTTCACCTAAACATAATATTATCAAATTTTTAAAATTTTCCTTCATATCTATAAAATCTCTTTGTTTCTGTTATGGTCATTGTGTTTAATTTATTTTTCAAGGCAGTATACTGTACTGTAGAGAGAACAAAAGAGAAAGAGAAATAATAAAGCACAACCCCTTTCTTCAAGGAGGTTATACTCTTCTATAAGACACAAAACCAAACAACAGGGGATATATGTATATGTATAGCTGATTCATTTTGCTATACAGTAGAAACTAACACAATACTGTAAAGCAACTATATTCCAATAAAAATTAATTTACAGAAGGGACACAAAACCAAATATACAAGTCTGATGGCTACAATTAACTACTCTGCCCTCCCTTTCAGGGATGGAGTCTTTGCTTTCTTGTCTCTAGCCTAGTAGTTAGAGCACAGACGCTGAAGCCAGACTGCCTCAGTTTGAACCCAACTCCACCACAAATCAGGTCTGAGACCCTTAACAAGCTATTGAAGAGTTCTGTTCCTCAGTTTCCTTACAGAAACATTATTGGCTCCTACCTCACTTGGTTGTTCAGGGCATTAAATACATAAGTTAACTTATGTGAAGTGTCCAGCAGAGTGCCAGGAGCATAGTCAATGCTTTAGTATTATTTAAAGGTTAATTCTCCCACTAAAAGAAAATCTTCTTAGATCTTTCCCTCCTCTAGCCTCCCCGCTATGCACCCCAATTTTGACCACATCTTTTTCTTCCTTTCCAAAACCAAAGGTTTTAACAGAGGCCACTTAGTGGCTGCAGGCAGTGTGAGGGAGAGGGAATGCAGTGAAAAGTGAAATCATTGACCCTCTGTCGGCAACAACAAATTGCAGAGCATAGAGCCAAGTTGGAAGGACATTCTAGACACCTCAGATGAGAATTTTGTAAAAGTCTACTTTGACACTGCAAACTCCACCCACTCTCCTTCACTGCCATAATTGCTGGTGTTCTGTGTGAGAGTCCAAGTTGCTAGCACTAAGATTGTTCTATCTGCATATACTGAACAAAAGTGAGGATAAATAAAATATAAACAACCAATTGGCTTATGATATTGTTAACTACCAGTATTGAAAAAGTATGTTTAGTGGTACTCCGAATACTTGCCAGGATATGTTTAAGTAAAATATTAATTAAATGGGTTATATATCTCTTTATGTTGAAGCAGTAAGATAGAGTATCAAATCATATAAATATATTTGCTTTGGGGAATTCCCTTTTGGACACTTTTATTTTTCATCATCTCATAGCATATCACAAGTCCCCAGAAATATGCCATGCTAATATTGCCAACTGAGTTCTTCCAAGCAGAGATGACATCAGCCATCTGTCACACGGTACTAATGCTGGGGAGCAGAGCCAACTATAGAGAAGATAAATACCTTTCATATAGATTAGTCAAATATTTATGTTGAGAATGAAATGATTAAAATCTCACTATTCAAGCTAATTACCTTAAGTGAATATTTGCCTCTGAGTGAACAACGTACCAGCAATGCACTTGCCCTGTTCCTTTCCTAAACCAAATTTCCCTGTGAACATGTTAGTACATGAGGGGCTTGTGCTAGACTTTGCAAGGTGTTGCAATACACCACCATAGTGATCTTTCAGCCTGCAGGTATATCCTCTGCTGCCTTGGTAGATTCAATCTATACACAGAGCCACACTGGTTTCCAGATGGCTGCTCTCTTGCTCTATTTTAAGTTACTCCGTCTCTTCGAGTCTGATACTTCAGTGTTGGTCATTGCAGGGTCACACAATTGGTGTTCGCTAATTCTGATTTGATACCAAAGCATTTATTTTTCTAGAAGTGCTTATTTAAAGATAGGCTAAGTAGCTACCTGGCTTGATTATAATAGATGATTATGTTATTTTCTAAATTGGGTAACCCTATTCAAAGACACGAGAAATTTTTCCAAAATCAGTTACTGCTATTGTGGTTACACTGAGTCATTCGGTGTCAACAGGGAAGACACTGGCCGAACTGCTAATTCACCTTTTACAGATTACAGATGTATGTGTGGGCGGAAAGAATTTGTTCTATATTACATCTAAGTCTATGGAGAAATTAGCTATTTCAAATAGAGTTATCGTATATTTTTCCTTCTGGGAAAGAAGTGAAATTCAGTGTTTTATAATTTGATTAAGTAGTCAAAGGTGCTTTGAGCTCTTTTCCAGGTGATTTAAAGGTCGCAGTATAGAATGCTTCTGTAAACTCAAGTATTTCCATTTAGCTTGGCTGGAAACAGCATCCTTTTCTAAAATAAATGAAACATGATGATACAAAAATATTTTGGGAAAGTCTGCAGCTTTATATAGTAACCAAAGTCAAAGGGTTATGTGACCAATGTAAAAGATCAATTACACTTAAGTCACTCTGGATCGCTTTTCTCTGTGGTTTCCAGGTGAGCCCAAAATACAATTGAATTGAACAAACACTTACTTCATCTACTGTTTCTTTCTAAATATTAACTTCTTCATATATTTAAAGAATGTGAGTAAATGGATCACCTGCTTAGATATTTGTCCTGGGCACTGAAAATGTCAGAGGAAAATTTAAGGAAGACCTACCTAGGTATATTGTAAAAATCAACTTAACAAAACAGCATATCGTTTTGCCTAGGAGGGCACTACTAATTTTCATAATAAGTGCATTAACCTATCATAAAATATATTTGCAAACTATACAGTTTTCACTTTATTACATTATTGTACATTGTCTATTTATAACAAAGTAACATGTATTTGTGAGCTAACTGAGAAAGAAAGCAATATTGCAATTGAGAGGCCAAATAATCACCATTTTTATTATTTTTGGAGAATATAGCTTTTGTATACTGAACTACTGCCTTAGGCAAAACCACCATCACAGTCCTGGGAGCAAGGCCAGAGCTGGTCTCCCCATTTCTGCTCTCTTACCCCTCCCAGGGGCAGAATCTGCCTCTGGTGTGCAGATTGGCAAAGGGCCTGCTGCAAGTCAGCTGACTTCAAAGATGGAAATGCAAATTATCTGCTGAACAGACCCATTTATTCTTCAAATAACGTCCAGATACCTCCCCTGGGCAGAATGAGTAAGTAGGTGGCAAAAGGAGTGTCCCGCTATTTAAGCACGTATACACAGAGGAAAGAGTGAAAATGGCCAATAAGCATTCTCTCCTGGCATACTACTTTTCAAAATGTATTAATTATTTCCTCTTTTATATATAGATGGAATAATTTCCTCTTCCTTTAATTACCCAGTATAAAACTTCATGTGCATTTTCCCTCATTCTTCTTTAGGCAAATATAAATGTGTATTGTAGCAGTTATTTTTTGCTGCATAGCAGACAACACGAAAACTTAGTGGCTTAAGTCAATAACAATGTATATGTTCATAATTCTGTGGATTAGCAGTTTGAATAAAACCTATCTGGGTTACCTCCTCTGTGTACCACATGGTTCTGGCTGACCTCTGTCATGCAGTTTTGGTCAGCTGTAATGTCAGCTTGAGCTGGATTGTCCTTGATAGCTCCACGCACATGCCTGGTTGATTGCTAAGGCTCTTAGTGTGGCTACCTTGGTTCTCCTCCATAGGATTTCCCATCTTCCAGAGGTATAGCAAGCTTCTTTACATGATCATGGAAACATTCCAAGATGGTGAAAACAGACAACAGGAGAGAGAGAAAGGGAGACACAGAGAGAAGGAGAGAGCAAGAGGGAGAGGGAGAGAGAGATGGGTATATTGTTTAATATTTGAGATTGCAAACTCTGAAATCACACTGCTGAAATCTGAGTTTTAGCTCTGTTCCTTACTTGATGTATGATTTCTTAAGCAAGTTATTTATCTTCTCTTATTCCATCATGAATTAAAATGAATTGACTAATAATTACACGTATGAGAAAACATATGAAAGAAACTATTCATTATATTAACATTATACTTATATATAATATATAAATAATATATTATAATATGTAACAATACAAGTAGAATATAAAATTATATATTATAGCATAAATGTTATATATTATATATTGTAGTTATATCTTTATATAATAATAAAATTGTAAATGAAAAGCAAAGAAGAGATGTACAAGTAATCAGAAAATGTGAAACTATAAAACTGTAAAATATAGAATATAATGAGCCAAAGCAGAGTAGGTGATCATAAGAGATGTAGAAGACCAAACTGAAGAGTTGAGAAAGTGAAACCAAAATAGAGAAGTAGAAAAGAAGTAAAAAGAGAAAAGATAAGCAAAATGACCCCCAAAATGTAAAATTTATTCTTTCCTGAATAAAAAAATTTACATATAGAGAGGTTATACCTTACACTTGAGAAAATTGATCAAGACAACTTGAGAAATATCTCAGTAACATTAGGCTCCAAAAAAAAAAAAAAAACAAAATCCCCAGTGCCTCTAGGCACAAAGACTAAGTCACTAACAAAGGAAAGAAAATCAGTGTGATGTCAAGCATTTCTACAGCAACACTGAATCCAAAAAAAGAGTGAAGCAGTATTTATAAGATAGGCAACTGCCATGTCAGGATTTTATGTACAGCCAAACTGTCACCAAATGATCAAATCTACACACACACACTGATGAACATGTAAATTTCAAGGAATATTGTATGTTTGAGTATTTTCTAGGAATCTACCAGATGGTTCATTCAGTAAGAAGATGATTGGGAATTTTTAGCAAAGGACTGATGGTGATTATTGGATAAATTTTAAAATAGATATAGTAGTAAAACAAAGGTTGGATGAAGGTGGAAAGTTATTTTTTTTTGTTGACTCCCTAATGTGAAAATGTTGAGTCAAATATCTAAAATGATGTCTGTACATCTTCTGCATGTATGAAAATAAAGGGTTTTTTTGTAGACATATATGAATAAATAGACCAAGTTCATAGAACATAGAAGGTTTATTATGAGATTAGTGTTAATATAAAATTATATGTTAAGACAGAATATTTTACAATTAATTATAAAATTGTCAATGATTTAATAAAATCTTAGCTAATAGAAATTTTATAATGTTGAGATTTAGTGGGCTGATAAACTCATAAGCTGCTGAATCACTTTACTTTATGCCAGAAAGTAACACAACATTGTAAATCAACTATACTTCAATTTATAAAAGATTTTAATGTAAAAAAAAATTGTAAGTTGCTAAAAATAAGCACAATGAGAGATTGATAGCAATTAATTTGTAAAAGCCTACAATGAAATCCTAGTCCCCATACTTCTTCAAAGGAAAAAACTCTGTTAAAATGAGATAGATAATAAGAAGAAATAGTTTGAAAGTTTTATAAATGCCATAGAGTAGCAATATAGAATAGCCTAATAATATAAAGTATTGCTCTTTTTTCCCTTTTTTGTGTTTTCCAGTAATTCTCTACTCACATACAAAAGGATGTAAATAAAATATAAATAAAAACATTAAAATGTATAGCAGGTAAAAATGAAACACTAAATTGTAACAGTTTTTATCTTTGGGTTATAAGATATAGTTCACTTTTCTTTTTCTTCTGTTGACTTAATCTAAGTTTACAGAATGAGCATGTTTTAATTTATAAAGAAAAAAATTATTCCTATGTTGATTATTTGAGTTTTTCCAGCATCCAGTTTGTCCACAATAAAAACTTACTAAAATGAACATTTTTCTTTTCTCTTTTTTACTTTTATTTTGTATTGGAGTATGGTTGATTTACAGTGTTCTGTTAGTTTAAGCTGTACATAAAAGTGATTCAGTTATACATATACACATACCTTTTTTTTTTTTTTTTTGGGGCCACACCACACAGCATGTGGGATCTTTGTTCCCCAACCAGGGATAGAACCTGTGCACCCTGAAGTGGAAGCACGGGGTCTTAACCACTGGAACACCACGGAAGTCCCTATATCTATTCTTTTTCAAGTTCTTTTTCCATTAAGGTTATTACAGAATATTGAGCAGAGCTCCCGGTGGTATAGAGTAGTCCTTGTTGGTTATCTGTTTTAAATATAGCAGTGTGTATATATTAGTCCCAAACTCCCAATCTATCCCTCCCTCCCACCTGTTCCCCACTGGTATCCATAAGTTTATTATCTAAGTCTGTGAGTCTGTTTCTGCTTTGTAAATAAGTTCATTTGTATACTTTTTTTTAAAGGAAGTTGTCCATTTCTTTTTAAAAAAATTAATTTATGTATTTATCTTCGGCTTTGTTGGTTCTTTGTTGCTGTGCACAGGTTTTCTCTAGTTGTGGTGAGCGGGGGCTACTCTTTGTTGCAGTATGCAGGCTTCTGGTGGCTTCTCTTGTTGCGGAGCACGGGCTCTAGGTGAGCGGACTTCAATAGTTGTGGCGCACGAGCTTAGTTGCTCCACGGCACCTGGGATCTTCCCGGACAAGGACTCGAACCCATGTTCCCTGCATTGGCAGGCGAATTCTTAACCACTGCCCCACTAAGGAAGTCCCATTTGTATAACTTCTTAAAATTAGATTCTGCATATGAGTGATATCATATGATATTTTTCTTTCTCCATCTGAATTACTTGACTTAGTATGATAATCTCCAGGTCCATCCATGTTGTTACGGATGGCATTATTTCATTATTTTTAATGGCTGAGTAATATTCCATTGTATATATGTACCACATCTTCTTTAGTCATTCATCTGTCGATGGACATTTAGGTTGCTTCCATGTCTTGGCTATTGTAAACAGCATTTCAGTGAACACTGGGGTGCATGTACCCTTTTGAATCATGTTTTTCTCCAGATATATGCCCAGGAGTGGGATTGCTGGATCACATGGTAGCTCTATTTTTATTTTTTTAGGGAACCTCCATACTGTCCTGCATAGTGGCTGCACCAATTTACATTCCCATGAACAGTGTAGGAGGATTCCCTTTTCTCCACACCCTCTCCAGCATTTCTTGTTTGAAGATTTTTTGATGTTGGTCATTCTGACCAGTGTGAAGTGATACATCATTGTTGTTTTGATTTGCATTTCTCTAATAATTAGTGATGTTAAGCATCTTTTCATGTGCTTTTTGGCCAGCTGTATGTTCTTTGGAGAAATGTCTATTCAGTTCTATCCATTTTTTGATTAGGATGTTTGTTTGTTTTTTCTTGATTGAGCCATATGAGCTGTTGGTAAATTTTGGAGTTTAATCCTTAGCTAGTCGTGTCATTTGCAAATATTTTCTCCCATTCTGTAGGTTGCCTTTTCATTTTGCTCATGGTTTCCTTTGCTGTGCAAAAGCTTTTGAGTTTAATTAGGTCTCATTTGTTTATTTTTGTTTTTATTACTACTCTACGAGATGGCTCAAAAAAAGATATTGCTGCAATTTATTTCAAAGAGGGTTCTCCTATGTTTTTCTGTAAGAGTTTTATATTATCTGGTCTTACATTTAGCTCTTTAATTCAATTTGAGTTTATTTTTGTGTTTGGTGTTAAAGAATCTTCTAATTTCGTTTTTTTATGTATAGCTGTCAGGTTTCCCCACACTATTTATTGAAGAGACTGTCTTTTCTCCAATGTGTAGTCTTGCCTCCTTTGTCATAGATTAACTGACCATGTGTGTGGCTTTATTTCTGGGGTTTCTATCCTGTTCCATTAATCCATATTTCTGTTTTTGTGCCAGTACCATACTATTTTGATGACTGTAGCTTGGTAGTATAGTCTGATGTCAGGGAGCCTGATTCCTCCAGCTCCATTTTTCTTTCTCAATATTGCTTTGGCTATTCAGCATCTTCTGTGTTTCCATACAAATTGTAAAATTTTTTGTTCTAATTCTGTGAAAAATGCCATTGGTAATTTGATAGGGCTTGCATTGAATCTGTAGATTGCCTTGGGTAGTATAGTCATTTTGACAATATTGATCCTTCCAACCCAAGGACATGGTATATCTTTCCATCTGTTTGTGTCATCTTTGATTTCTTTAATCATCGTCCTATAGTTTTCAGAGTACAGGTCTTTTGCCTCCTTAGGTAGGTTTATTCCTGGGTATTTTATTCTTTTTGATGTGATGATAAATGGGATTATTTCTTTAATTTCTCTTTCTGATCTTTCATTGTTATTGTATAGAAATGCAACAGATTTCTGTGTATTAATTTTATTTCCTACAACTTTACTGAATTCATTGATAAACTCTAGTGAATTTTCAATTCATTTGGAATGAACATTCTATTCATTTTGAAATAGGCCTGTAAGACAACATAGAATGTGGTCCAGAGGAAGTCACGTAAGGATTTTTAAAGTAACAAAACAGGAAGAGACAGAGAGAGAGAGAGCGAGAGAGAGAGAGAGAGAGAGAGAAAGAGAGAGACAGAGAGAGAGAGAAAGTCTACTGGAGTAAAAAAATGGTTCTGAAGAACTTAGGGGCAGGACAGGAATAAAGACGCAGATGTAGAGAATGGACTTGAGAACAAGGGGAGAGGGAAGGGTAAGCTGGGACGAAGTGAGAGAGTGGCATTGACATATGTACATCACCAAATGTAAAATAGATAGCTAGTGGGAAGCAGCCACATAGCACAGGGAGATCAGCTCGGTGCTTTGTGACCACCTAGAGGGGTGGGATAGGGAGGGTGGGAGGGAGACACAAGAGGGAGGAGATATGGAGATATATGTATATGTATAGCTGATTCACTTTGTTATAAAGCAGAAATTAACCCACCATTGTAAAGCAATTATACTCCAATAAACATGTTAAAAAAATTAAGCAAAACATAAACACCACCAAGAGCCTTCTTTTCTGTAATTACATACTAAACTTGGCTTCAGGAGCTAAAAGCTAAGGTAGTTAGAGATATATTGTCTCAGTTAATTAATCTCAAGTAAGAATTATTAACCTTATAGGAGGAACAATCATGAACAACACATCCCACCAAGAAAATAGATATATAAAAACAACCACCATGTTACAAGTCTTGCATTGACCTGTGAAGACAGAGTGATAAGTACTGAAGTAAACCTCATGATACTTCACTACTCTTTAGGGCACTAAGATAAAGTTTTAGACATTTACTTTCCAATAACTTAAGAATACAAAGAAAAATCTTGGAAAGGCCAGATAATTTGCCTATAGTATGTCTATGTCAACATTGCTTTAAGTCAATTATTGGACTATGATCTGTTTGTCACTGATTTATATTACAAGTAACCATAAAATACACAGTTTATTCTCTCTTGGTTAAAATGATTGCTGCATGTTTTAAATGTTATACGTGGCTTAGCTTTGACGCCAGGTTGCCATGGACAACCCTAAGCTAATAACATACTTTCACTGTGAATCTGCTTCCAACTCTATAAAATAGGGATCATTTATTCCTTCATTCCACACATATTTATTGATTATTACACCTGGGTGGGTTATTACACCTGGGTGATTATTACATAGGGTGGGTTATGCTGTGGTAATAAACTCCCTAATACTCAGTGGCTACACACCAAAATTTGCTTCCCTGTCCTGAAAATCCACTCTGGGTTTGGGCAGTTCTCCAGAACAGCTGTCCACCATGTGTCCACTCAGCATTCCAGGCTGCTTCAATCTTTTGGCACCTCCATATGAACATGAGCTTCCAAGCTCTTCACACAAGGAGGAAAAAGAAGGCTGAAGATTCAAGAGTCAACAGTTGCAAGCAGCCACCTAGAAGTAACATTCAGCACTTCTACTCACATTTTTTTGGCAAAGCATGTGATATGTCTACCCCTAACTTCAGAATATTAGGAAAGAACTAATATTCCCCCATCTGACAGAAGAAGAATGGATTGGCTCTCATTAGGCTGTAAAAGTGCTCACCACCATCAGCTTTAAGGTGTCAGATGCCGTTCTTAACAGACAGAACAGTGAACAGAAAAGTCCAAATCTTTGGACCTCATAAATCTTAAATTGTAGTAATAGTGGTGGGGGCAGGGCTAAACAGACAATAGACAGCTATATAATAAATTACAGAGTGTTGATTGTTATGGGAAAATGGAAATTAGGCTAACTCAGATAGCAAATGAAAGGATGAAGGCAGCAATAGGCGCTTAGGATTTTGAATTTTTTATGTAGCTGAAAGGCATGGAAGACTGTATCAATAAGGGGGTGTTTGAGTAGAGACCTAAAGTAAGTAAGGCAGCAAACTATGTAAATATTTGGAAGAGGGAACATCAAATGTAAAGGTCATGAGGTAGAAAAGAGTGTAGCTTAGAATGTCAAGAAGCAAGTATGTAGCCAATGTGGCTAGAAATGAGTGAGCGGGAGAACAAAACATGTGAAGAGGTCAGAGTGGCAGAGGGGGAGGTCAGCTCTTGTAAATCCTTGTAGGTCTTGGCAAGTGCATAGCTCTTGCTTTGAGTAAAATCAAGAATTTGGACAGAGAAATGACATTATTTGGCTGAAATTTTAAAAGGATCACTTTTGCTGCGTGGAGTACAGATTTTGGCAGCAAGAGTAGAAGGTGGGATGAGAACCTGTTGTAATAATTCAGTAAGAGGTGATGGTGACTTATTCCAAGATGAATGGCAGAGGTGAATGGTGGGCAGTGGACTATTTCTGAATGTGTTTACAAGCTATTGACCACAAAATTTCCAGATGCATCAGATGTTCAGGTGAGAGAGTAATGAAGAATGACACCAAGTTTTGTGATAGGTAAACTGAAAAAATGGAGCTGTCTTTTACTGAGTTGGAGAAGACTACAAAAGTAGATTGGAAATTAATAGCTCCTTTTTGGACACGTGCTGCTTGACATGTCAAATAGTATCTAAGTGAAGAGTTTGAGGAGGTTACTGGATTTATAAGTCTAAAGTTAACATGGAAGGTCTCTGCTAAAATAAATACATAGAATCACCTGCATTTCAGATAAATCTAAATCCATCAGACTGAATAAGATAACTTAGGAAGTGATTGAAAATTAGAGAAAATTTGCTAAGCAAGCCCTCATATACTATAAAGTATCGCAGTATAAGAAGAAATTCGCAAGGGAGTCAAGAGAGAGAAAGAGAATATGTTCCAGTAAGGAAGAAATGGAATGAACAAACAGGGATGTCTAGAATTCAAATGAAAAAAGTGCTTCAAGGACTTCCCTGGTGGTGCAGTGGTTGAGAGTCCGCCTGCCGATGCAGGGGACGCGGGTTCGTGCCCCGGTCCGGGAAGATCCCACATGCCGCGGAGCGGCTGGGCCCGTGAGCCATGGCCGCTGAGCCTGCGCGTCCGGAGCCTGTGCTCCGCAACGGGAGAGGCCACAACAGTGAGAGGCCCGCGTGAGGATGAATGACATGATATGCAAATCAATAAGCCTAGTATTTAGTTCGTGGGAATACAATAAATGTTTATTAGTATTACTATTTTGAGGCTGGTGTTATTCTGTTATCAGAGTTCATTCATATGCTGTGATTAATCCTGATGACATTCAGTTGATAAGATTCATGGAACTCAACAACCAGTGTAAGAGACAGAAGACCAGGACATATCATAAGATCTAAAATTGTTATAATTGAAGGAAGAGGAAGGTATATAGTGATGATAGGAGAGGAAGCTAGAATGTTAGGCAAGGGCTATTTTATAAAGATTTTTATATGGTTTTCCCAAAAAGTTCTAAACTTGTCCTTAATGCAACGAGGACCACTGAAGGGTTTTAAGCCAGAAAAAATCATAACCTCTTTCAATGAGTTACTAAAAATTTACTGTAGCAAAAAATGGAGAATGGATTTACAGTATGAAAAATGGAATCTAAAAGTTAAATATGATTTATTAATATAAGGTGAAAATATTTAGTATTGAATTAAGTTAATGACAACATGATTGAAAAAGACAGGAGGGATTTGAAAAATATTTAAGAGTTAACGTCAATTACATTTGATAAATTGGATATAGGTTGAATAAGAAAACATGAGGAATCTTAGATAATTTCCAAATTTCTGATAAATGTGTCTTGTTCAATAATAATTCTACTCACCAATATAAAAATACATCAGGAAAAACTGCAGATTTAGAAAGTGGATGAATTCTATTTTTGATTGATTGACTTTAAAAGAGACTGGAAAATGAACAGGACACTGTTGTGAATATAAATTATTTCAAGTCCAAGAAAAAAGATATGAATTTGATTATGGAATTAGAAGATATCAACATAAAAATGGTAGTTGAAGCCAATTTTTTTAAGGAACTTGCCCAGTACCCATAGAGTGAAAATAGAATAATATCAGGGATGGACCCCATTATTAAATCCTCGCTAAGACAGGCTATCTCATGTCAACTCACATGTTCCTTATTGATTAACCCAACATTATTCTAAGAAAAGTATCAGTTTTTCTTAGGTGCTATTGATTAATAACTGAATATTCTAGCTAACTTAAGAATTGATGGTCACAGGAAAGGTATTAAGAGTCAAGTGCTCAGTTGATAAAATAATACTGGTATAGGTTGAAAAATGAACTATCCAGTACATGAATAGAGGGGTCTTATTCAAAATGATGTTTAAAAATTTGGGAATGCCTCCCAATGCAGCAATATTCATTTTGCTAAAATGTTTCTCTGTAAGAAATCGGAGGGATAGTCATCTATTTTTAAAGACTTCTCTCTGGCATTGATAAGCTTATTCCATATGTCTAAAATTAGGTGTGTATTTTCTTGTTGGCTATGGTAGGAAGATGCATATCCAATTTACTTCAAGATAATACTAAATACACAAGATATCACTGCTCTAGGAATGGCTATCTGGACTTGAAGAATAATGTGGAAATGGATGATACAAGTGTGACTTTGGCTCTTAATGTGATTATTTTTGCATTATATTGAACAGGGTCCCTTTTGAAAATGTATATTTGTAGAAGGGTTTATTAAAATGTTGGGTCATCAAAGGGGTGGAATGTGTTGGACAGTTTTCTGTCCGCCCCCCCATCCTGCCCCATAGACACACACATATGCACACATGCTCACACACTACAAACCAGTCAGAATATTAGTTGTCCAGAGGACAGAATATGCCACAATTTAGGCCAGCTGAACAGCGTTTACCAAAATTAGGGCGGTGAGGCAAAGGCAAAATAAATAATTCCCTTTCAGGCCGAGGTAAGTCTTTACAGACACAGGGTTCTCACTGAGTTATTTGTTCTATAAACTCACTCTTGTGGTTCATGCTGACTAAGCTTCCAGATGTCCATTATATTTTGACCATTTCTTAGCTTGGAGTACAACTGGTTTTTGAGGCACCAATATCCTCCTAATAGGTTTGTTTTGCTTAAGTTAGTGTTACTTTCTGTTCCTGGAAATTGAGACTTATAGCTGAAATATTGCAAGACTAAACATTCAAGTTATTTGCTGCTCTATTGTAAACTTTAAATGATGCATAATCTAATATTAAAAATAAAACTTAAACAGAGGTACATTCCGAAACATCACCTTCCACACTATTCCTTTCAGCTCAATTTGCTTCAGGATGAAAAAGGGGGGCATACCTTCCTTTTTTCAATCTCAATATATATTGCTTGTTTATTTTTACCATTTCAGAAACTAAATAGGTACTAAAGTAAATGGGCCACCCTTTACTCTTCAATGGTAAAGAAGCTATGCTTTCAAAACCTGTATCCCGATATTAATTGTTATTTCTCTGTTCTCTGTGAAAATCTGCCTTATTTAGAATCAGTTGCATAGCTGAGGTTCTGATTGCCTTGGAGCCTCAGTGGTTCCTTGGCTATTTACGAAAGTCTCAGAATGTTTACCTTTGGGAGCTAGGCAGATTTGGTAAAGAGAATGCATCTAAATCCAAATGATTTTCTAGAGACTTTTCTGAACTCTTCCTTTGGACAAGAATTTTTTCACCTCTTTTGGAAGCCAAATTGAACTACAATTTGGAATTGTATGGAAGGAATTAAATGGTATTTCATTAGCTATCATTCACAGCAATTGGCTTTACATACGGAGATTTTTTTTGTAGAGACACGTTATCCGTTTAGTTTCCTGATGAGTCTCAGATTTATAAACTCCAAAGATATACTACATATTTCTATAGAGAAAAATAAGATTTAGCTTAGTTGTCTAGAGAAACAATTTTTACCCATGTCTTTGAGCTTAAAACTTACTTCCTGGAGTTGGTTTTTGGGGGATGAGGATGGATTTTTGTTGTTGGTAACTAGAAGCAGCATTTTTCGTAATAAAGTGGTTATATTTTATCTCCAAGTACTGTATACACTATATCTATCAGAAAACATTTTTTAAATAAAATTATTTTACACAGCTTTGGTGACAGTATCAAAAAACTAATAACATCATATCTGCAAGTGAATATGACTTTTTCATTTACTCAGTATTCAAAAAATAAAACTTGTCACAGAGCACCTTTAGATCTGTATTTATTTGGAGAAGATAATTCATCTTAAGTGGAAAATAACATATGTATGTAGAATTCCTCTTTGCTGTGATGATCTGTTCTCAGTTTGGGCACTGTAGAGAATTGTAGCAAATCCCTGAGCAGCAAGGTCTGTACGTAGACATTAAGTTTTGAGTCACACTATCTTTACTGATAATACAGAATATTTTTTTTTAATTCCATCTTACATTACATTTTACTCAGAAAATATATTTGTCTTAACAAAAGACAAAACTAACTACAGTCTCTAAAAGGGACTTAAAATCAGTGTTTAAATGGTTCATTAAATTTGCTAACTTCTTGAAAAAAATAAATTTTACAACAGCCAAGCCACTGTTCAAATCAGGGTAGCTAGCTGCCACAATAATTAAACTCTGAAATCTCAGTGGCTCAGCTTCTCTCCTGAGATGAAGTCTGATATGGGCAGCTGGTCCTCCTCCTGCTATAGCCACGTCATCTGAAACCCGTGGCCTCCTCAACTGAAGAAGAGCCCGGTACAGGAAGCACAGTAGCTCTTAATTGACTCATCCCAGAAGTAACACACATCCCTTCTCTACTCTTCATTGGTCAGAAGTACTTATATGGCCCCAAACTAACTCTAAGGTTAGCTGGGAAATACACATGAACACATGTAACTGATTTTGAGAACATCAACATTGAAAAAGTCTATCTCCCTCTCCAACAAAGCTCTACCTTCACTGAAAAGTGTTCATCAAAAAAGAATTTGGTACTTATCTCCACAAGTGCAATTAAACATTGTCAGTTATTGGAGCACATAAGAGAGACAGAAGTATTGAATTCAATATTGTGAAAATATTGCATTCACTAGTTTTGCCTTCATCTGCCTGGAAGAGTAATCTGTCAATTCTTAAGTGAACACATTCATCATTATATAAACACAATTTGCATTACAAAGCTCAATTCTTTTAGAATTTAACATGCTACTCAGTCAGTTCCAGGCATTCTGAAATAAAATAAGATTGGGAAACTAAAAAACAAACAAACAAAACAACATTTCAGAAAACTTGGCAAGTCTGTTTTTTGTGCGTTTGTGTGTGTGTGTGGGGGGGGGTGGGTACGCGGGCCTCTCACCGCTGTGGCCTCTCCCGTTGCGGAGCACAGGCTCCGGACGCGCAGGCTCAGTGGCCATGGCTCACGGGCCCAGCCGCTCCGCGGCATGTGGAATCCTTCCGGACCGGGGCCCGAACCCGTGTTCCCTGCATCGGCAGGCGGTCTCTCAACCACTGCGCCACCAGGGAAGTCCTGTGCGTTTTTATTTTTCCCACTCAATAGAACTGTCTAACGTTTGGGAGAAAAATATTTGCTCAGGACCACTCAATGATATTGCAACTCAGGCTGACAACAGTGATTTGCCCAAAGCAGGAATTCCGTGATATTTGGGAATTTTGATTAATTTTAAAGATACTGTATAGATATAGTACTCTCTAGTTACCTGTAGATTCTCCAACCACTCCTTATAATGAGTGGACAGAGATCACAAACAAGTATGTACAAGTCTTAATTTTCTCAAGGGGAGGGAAAAGCAAGCTAATATTTACCAGGGTTTTATATGCTGAGCACAAAACACAAGTCTCCTCACATGAACATCGCAAAAAGTAGTACTATTCTTATTAGTGTTTTTTACTAAATGAGGAAATTGAGACTCAGATTGAGAACCCTGTCTTGAATTACTTAGTTGATAAATGAGAGAGCCTGAATTATAACCCCAGTTTTGGCCCAAAGTATCTGTTTTTCTACTATTACCTTAATCAGAAGTCTTTAAACTTTTTCAGAGAACATGCATAATAGTAAAGAGAAAATGATAGTTTTGATCAAGAATGCCCAGTTATACTTTAAGTTCTAAATTTGTATATATTTCTGCAATACATTATGTACATTATAAAATAAACACAAAAACAGAAGATTAGAATGGGTAAAGAAAAAGAAATAGAGGTTCTAATATTTTCTTCTTTTATGTCGATGGAATATTTTGTGTACTTTTCTATAAAAACAGTCTGGAAAATCGATTTTTTCTTAAACTTTTAATTTTGAAATAATTATAAATTCACAAGAAATTGCATAAAGCAGTAAAGAGAAGTTCCGTCCACTCTTCATCCAGTTTCTCCTAACATCTTACGTAGCAAAACCAGGAAGTGACACTGACACACTACAGTTGGCTAGAGCCTACTCATTTTATCCCCCCAAAATACATATTTTATGAACAAAATGATCTCATCCTCCGTTTGGAAAAATAATAAAATTACGCATGAAACATTAGGAATATGCTTTTCAATTCACCAAAAGCTTTGCAGTTGACCAAGCCCTTAAAATACATAATCGACAGCCAAGTGAAAGTTAACAGGTCAGCCAGGGAGTCAGTACTTCTTATTGTCTAAGGACACATGCTCTGCTTAGTAGGAAACCAATATCGGCATTTCTTTTGTGCCTCAGTTTACTCATCTTTATAATGAACCTAATAAGAGTATTCATTCCATGGTATATTAACTATTATTAGTAGTATTCTCCAAGTTAAAGATGAAGAAATGTACTCAGTTCAATTCAATTACTCGAAGTCAAATTACTAATTATGGACAAAGCTGCACTTAAATTTTGTTCTTTTCACCTGAGTGCTATTTCCACCCTTTTATTCTCATACCCAGGCAGAGAGGAAGTATAGAATAGAAAATACTATAGCACAACTCTCATTTCACACAACTCTGAATACTTTAGACCTTTGATTCATAGTTTATTCCTTCTTTTTGTTAATTATCCCTACTGAACAGCCACAAGATTTTGGCAAATATTCAAAGGTCAGTTTTAGTTAACTGTTAATAAATTACACTTGTAAATAATGTCCTGGTGGTCTAAAAATCATATGTATTACAAAGTAATCAGATATGAACAATTTTTTAATTTCTGGGACTAATTATATCCTCAGAAATCTGGTTTTCCATTTAAGTAAAAGATTCTGAATTGTAATTGTCATAAACATTTTCATTTAATTGTTTAAAAAAATGTTTAATCTCTCAGAGACTTTCTGTAAGTCTTTAGCAACAACAATGAATCACACATACAAAAAAATTCATTATTATTTATCTAAGTTGTTGCTTAAGGCTGTCAGGGTAATAGTAGACAGTTCTAAGTTAAAGACGAATTGGTTGCTACAGATCAATATGTAAACCAGAACATTCAGCATCAATTTTTCTTGTCCAAACTTACTCAACCCCAGGTTTTAGGAAAACATCCATATTAAACAGAGACTTTTTCTGTTTAAAGCCACAGTATGAAACGACAGCCAATTTCAGTCCAAGATCATGTGTTGAATATTTTTTTCCAGTCATATGGGAAATTTTTATTTAATTTTCTAACATTTTCTCGAAGTAATCTTCACATGTGTTTCAATAAATGTAAACATTAACTGTTGCTGTTATCCTAGTTTTATTTTAAAAGAATTATATTTACTATACCTACAAATAGTTCACACGAAGCAAGAAACCTAATATTTATATTTTACAGTAAATATTATGAATATCTCTCTCAGGGCAAGAAACTGTTTAGATAATCTGCTTTTCACATAGAAAATCATGCTTCTAAATCTTAGAGACTATAGTTTTTCGTTTTAACTTTTTTCATATTAGAGACAGTTTTTACTGTAAAAGTAAAATAGTGCCTTTTAGCTATAGTTAAGAAACTTTTTTTTCTGCAAAGGAGGGAAATTATGGAAGCTGTAAATAAGTAATGATTGCCAAAGATCAGAGGAATTTTACATAAGACCAAAGCAATTTAATCTGGTGCTTTGATACAAGTTTGTAAATAATTCAGCATAATGATAATAATGACATCTTGAGAATTCCCAGCAACTGAACTGCCCTTGAAGGTATTAGAAGATGATTAGAAATTGAATAGTTTTAAGTCATGAATTAATTTTTGAATTTTTTTCGATGTGGGGTGAAGTGTATTCTTTTAAATAGTTGTTAACCAATCTCTTTAGTGTAAATACAAAAAATGTTAATATACTGGTCCTCTGTGTAGTAGAATCCACTTAGCCAGAGGTAGAATAGCTGGCTATTTCCCTAAGAGTCAGGAATTCAAAATCAGTGGGGTTTTGTCTTGTTTTGTTTTTTTCATTTCTATTTCACACAGATTGTTTTCTTCATCTAATTTTTTCACATTTCCTTAGAAATATGTTTTCAGATATGATTCAAAAAGGTCTGATTCTCCAACTAGAGTAAGCCAATCCCTGTCAGTGGGTCAGTTTTGCCTCTCTTCTAACTAGTTTAGTCTTAGGCAGTTTTTTTTTTTTTTTTTTCCCTAGGAGCTTAGATGTTCTCATGGGGAAAATAAGGAAATTGGACTCTGTGATCTCAATAATCTCCTCCAGTTCTGAAATGCTCCGAGTATATTGCTTTCTAAATAATTCCTAAAAAGAGAAGGCCCTTCATTACCACCCCCTTCTTGTTTGTCCAGCCAGTCAGAGAATTACTGATGATTCTCTAGACCCTGGGCTGCTTCATAAGCCCAGGCTGATTCTTGCGTGAGTGGAAAGTCCTTTGTGCTTTACTTCCCAAAGGAAACATGTGCTCATCCTTCCGCACCTTAGTCTAGCCTTGCAGAGTTTATTATTTCCTCCCTTCAACCATCACTTTTACTGATATATTTCTCTATTTTCACACCAATCATTCCAGATATTAATATACTATTCATATCAATGTCCCCAAATAAATGATTTCTTTAAAGGTGAGAATCATATTTTGTTTCATAATTCCATAAGCAATGGATTATACAATATGAATACTCAATAAATTCCTGGTAAATGGAGGACAATTAAACAGTTCATAAGGCAAGAGCATATTAATGAAGAGAAGACTGGGAGACATAAGATTGAGATTATGGCATCAGTTTTATTAATGATTACTTTTTAAAGTTTTTATTAATTTTTTATTTTTTTAAATTAAATTTTTTTGGGGGTATAGTTGTTTTACAATGTTGTGTTAGTTTCTACTGTACAGCAAAGTAAAGTAGAGTTCCCTGTGCTATACAGCAGGTTCTTATTAGTTATCTATTTTATACATATTAGTGTACATATGTCAATCTCAGTCTCCCAATTCATCTGACCCCCACCTCTGCTTTCCCCCCTTGGTGTCCATATGTCTGTTCTCTACATCTGTGTCTCTTTCTGCCTTGCAAACCAGTTCATCTGTACCATTTTTCTAGATTCCACATATATGCGTTAATATATGATACTTGTTTTTCTCTTTCTGACTTACTTCACTCTGTATGACAGTCTCTAGGTCCAACCAGTCTCTAGGTCCATCTAGGTTTATTTTTTGTGTGGTGTTAGGGAGTGTTCTAGTTTCACTCTTTTGCATGTAGCTATCCAGTTTTCCCAGCACCACTTATTAAAGAGACTGTCTTTCTCCATTGTATATCTTTGCCTCCTGTGTCATAGATTAGTTGACCATAGGTGCATGGGTTTTATCTTTGTGCTTTCTATCCTGTTCCACTGATCTCTATTTCAGTTTTTGTGCCAGTACCATATTGTCTTTATTACTGTAGCTTTATAGTATAGTCTGAAGTCAGGGAGTCTGATTCCTCCAGCTCCATATTTTTTTTCTCAAGATTGTTTTGGCTATTTGGGGTCTTTTTTGTCTCTATATAAATTTTAAGATTTTTTTGTTCTAGTTCTGTGAAAAATGCCATTGGTAATTTGATAAGGATTGCATTGAATCTGTAGATTGTTTTGGGTGGTATAGTCATTTTCACAATATTGATTCTTCCAGTCTAAGGATATTAATGATTACTTTTGTATCCTTATATAAATCACTTCAACTTTGGTCTGGTATCACTAATAATGCAAACATTGCCTATCTTATTGGATTGTTTTTATGATTATGCTGCATAATCAAATTAAATTACATAAGTAGATATGTTTTAAATTAAAAGTATATACATGTGTATTTTATATGTGTGTGTATATATATATATATGTGTGTGTTTGTGTGTATATATGTAAATACTTTAAAATTACAAAGAGACAAACAATTTTAAGGGATTATTATTATATGTGGTCAACCACCACAGCACAGCAGTGAAAATTTCCTGCTCTTGTTCTATCAGTTACAGTATTTTTTCTTGAATCATCAAAAATGCCTTTTAAACATCTAGGTGGGAAAGCAAGATTCAAAGTTCCAAGTAACAAATGAGTCAATAGTAACTGAAAAGTAACCAGATAACCTCTAGAATGTACTTTCCAGCTGGGTTAGTTAACATTGTTCTTTATTAAGAAGACGTCTTCTGCACAACATGAAATTGAGCTTTTGAAACATCTGATTTTATATCACTAATGAGCCACATGCCAGTGACTTGTTAGTTTGTTCTTTTTTAACTCCATTTTATATATTTAACTCCAAAAAATAAATTCTGTATAAGAAAGTGATATTTTCTTATTTTTATCAAATGCTGAAGAATAGAAAACTTGAGCATGCTTTGTTCAGTTGTCTCATACTGATTAATGGAAGATATACAACTCCACAAGAGCCCTTCTCATTAACAGCAAGCAGCACAAATGGTCAGAATGCCAATTGCCCAGGAGGTCCAGCCAGAAGACATCTGTATCTTCGGGTGCAAGACTCACTGTGCAGACTAATCATGCAATGTGTTTGCAATTAAAGTACCACACTTAAACTCTGCCAGCGCGAGTTTCCCAATATTTCATATCAAACTAAAATTTAAAAGGTGAATATAGATATCATGAAATGAACCAGGTGATTTTAACACATGATTTTTTCTGAGTACCATCTTCAAGATAATATTAATTACTTGAATAATAGAAACAACTAGAGAGTTACCTAAATCCATGTTTCCTCTTTGAAAAAATAAAATATAGGCAATTTGGAGGTAATAATTTTCCTCACCCAGATGCAGAACATTATGTGAGTTTTAAAAATGCTTCACGAATGTGCTCAGTTTATATCTATGAGCAAAGCCACTTAAAAATGCCACTTAAAAGAAAACAGAATGCTTTCTAACAAAATTTGGAAATAATGCTCCTTCAAAATTCAAGAACATTCCCTCTCTACATTTGATTTGCACCCAATTTCTTGGGTTCATTAAATGGCTCTTCATCATCTAAATATTTTGTATCTTTTTGATCACAGTGTTTCATTCATAATAAAGATCTCCCTCTGAAAATTAAAAAAAATGCTACTTAAAATGAAAGTACAAAAAAAACCTTAGTAAATAACTTTCAAGTTAGCAAATATACTTATATATGTGCACAGGTATAGATATATAGATAATAACTTTGAGTGTAGACTTAGATGTAGTTACTTAAATAAATACGGACATAGTATACATCCAGATATCCATTACTATATCAGTATGTATCTTTAGAAATACTATTAAACAACTCCAAGCTCCATCTCTTGTAATGCTCTGCATATACTGTTATGCACCATGTGATTTTCCAGCAGTGCTTCCTTATCCACCCTGAGACCTCTGTTTTCACATCAACTGCACAACTCCCATATAGACCACACTCTTTCTGATATCTTTGGGAATTCATTTTTTCTATTATTGTTAAACTAATGATGGGCTATGTATCTAATTGCTCTTGACTCTGCCCGAAAGTCCACTCAAATTTTATTTCCTTCTCCTTGAAAATTTTACACATGGGGCAGATTTTCCTGGTGTCCCAACTTTGGTCCTAAAAATTACTATGGACTGTCTTACTCACTACTTAAGAAATGTCATGTATCTGAGAGAAAATCAGTTTTTTTCATTTCTATTTCACTGAAGTGTTACAAGATCTAAATTAGAACCATAAATCACTTTAAGGTATTTTTCACCATGTACCAGCATTTCTGTTGATGGTCTGAGAAAATCCCAGCTTATTTATTTTTAATTTATTTTTAATTACCTGAGGAGGACATATCAGTACTTATTCTCATTTAATAATCACATATTTTAACCAGCAGCACTGTCTATCCTAAATTATTCAAAGGAATAAGAGCAGATAGTTAGGAAACAGCAAACAAAAATAGTAAATGAATGGAATTATATCTTTAGCTTTGAACTCAGTGTATTTTTTTCATCAGATTTGTCTTCCCAGTTAGGAATTCCTTAGGTTAAAATCAAGTGTAATTCCTCCCTTGCAGAGGAATATTACATAATAGGGGACAACTAATGAAATATACTCCACATATACTTTTTTTTTAAAAAAATTATTATTTTTATTGAAGTATAGTTGATTTACAACCTTATATTAGTTTCAGGTGTACACATATATTTTCAAAGACGTTCTTTCTCCCAGAATGTATGTATGCGTACACATGGGGTAATATATCAGGACTATGAGCAACTAGGCATATAAACCACTCCAATTACATCAAGTTCACAAATAAAGATCCATTAGTGTTTGGTTGTGGGTCAGCTAAGGGCACTGAGCATTTCTTTCCCTCCTATGATGGTTCTCTCCACTCGGAGTGAATTCCCCTTGCTTAGTATTCCAGGTCCTCTCAATCTCCTCACTTCCATCTCTCCAGGGGAGACTTGACGTAATCTGATTGGCTGGTTTCGAAGGAGTACCAAGGAGGACCAGCCTTGCCTTTTCTTTTCTACTCTTTGCAGGCAGGGCATATGTTCTGCTCTGCTCTCCCATGCCATCAGTCTTACTGGGCCATCTCTGCCCCTGTGGTGCAGAGTCCATACAAGACTGAGTAGGTAAGTCTTTCTAGGTCTAGGGCTTAGCATTAGGAAGCCCAGGTCCCTACAGATATAACCCAAGATTTCCCAAGGTCTAACTTGCCTTGAGAAGTAATTTGGCTTATTTCTTACAGGTAGTTCAGAACTCAGATACGGAGATAAATGATGATAATTTTTGAACTCCCCAAGAATTGAAATGTGTGCTTTTATTAATTTTTTTAGGCAACTTGTTTGTATTTAGGAACAAATTTTTAAATTATTGAACCAAAAGTCTGATTTAATCAAAATACCTTTATATTTATTTACATAACTAAAGAGCAATATATATTCTCCACAAATGTAACAGGTACAGTGAATGAAAATACTGAAGTCTTGAGCCTCTGAATTGTCATATTCTGCTTCAGTTTGTTTGTCTAAATCAGCTTGGCTAAATTTTAGACAGTTTTCTTCATATCTCTAGACTCTTGATCTCCCTTTTCTTAGAGCATTTATCTTAGAAAACTTGTAATCTCACATTCTTTCTCTGCCCCTTTGAGATGCGAATCTTCTCACAACCTCTTACCAGTTTTACAACACGGGAATATCTTTCTCTAGGACCTGGAATCCATTTCTTTGAACATAATTATTAAAGGTGATAGCACCCCTGTCTCCCAGTCTCTGTGGGAGTGTGGGAGCCTGACTTCTCTAAGTGACAATTAGCAAACACAGAGTCTAATCATTTTGACCAACCTCCCCACTTAACATCCTCCAGTACTTTTCCACTGACTCACTCCAGGCCTTAAAATCTCTCCAGCCTTTTGTTTCAGCAGAGTTGAGTTCAATCCCTCTCCCCTATTTCAACAATCTTAAATACAGTCCCCCTTGCCCATTTGACTGGTCCTGTGCAATTTTTCTTCTACAAGTGCCAAAGCGAGTATCCTGCCTTCCAAAGAGGCTGACACAGAGCACTGTAGTGGACATTTATAGATATATTTCTTGAAGGTTTGCAGAAGCAGGCTACAAAATTTGCATGGCAACAAAACAAATTTTGCCAACGTGAAGATGTTGTGAGATAACTACAGTTCCAGTATGGGACCAGTGCACCCTCTGACCAGAGTAGGCAAATCCAGGAGCTCTGTTGAAATCATGAATCTAGGAGTTATTTGTTAAGCTGAGTTCATTTCAAGTAAGAATTGAAAGATCTTGTAGGAAACTTGACTTTTCTTTTGCTTAGGAGAAAAATAGCTCTCAGAACATGGGAGAAAAATTCAGTGATATACACTGAGGGATTTATACCTGAACACAGACCTCCTTCATGTAAATGTTAGAATGGATTAGTGTTCCAACTCTTCACTCCCTCCTTGGTAATAGTATTACGCATCCATTCCTTTGGATATACATGCCTTTGGATGTAATCCTGTATATCCTTACATTGCCACGTAACTGTGAAGGGACCTGCCATTGTCAGTAGGGTATCTACAAGGTATCTCAACCCCTTGACTATGGGCCTGGCCATACGACATCTTTGTCCAATGGGTTTAAGAGATGTGAAGCTAGTGGAGGCTTGAAGTATGCTTGTGTAGTCAGGCTTGTTCTCTCTCACCTCTGCCACCACCATAAGAGGAACACCCCTCTGGTAGACAGCTGGTAGGAAGACAATGGGAAGAACCTGGAATAGAGCTACTCACTTATGCCCGTTAATCATCAGTGACAAGAACAGCTGCCCAGTTGAGATCAGCGCAGGTCAGTGAAGCCCCAGCCAACACAAATATTAATGACGATTAATAAATCCTACAAATTTGGGGTTGACTATTATGTACATGGTATAATTATAACAATGACTTGCTAACAAAACTCACTTCAGAGATCATTGTTATAATAACTAAAAGAGCCTTCAGTTCTTTCCCAAGAGGACTATTGTTTACTCTACAGCTGACATTACCATGCTGTACCTCCATATTTTACACCGAAATGGAGACATTTTATGCTATCTACCTTTGTCAACATGATTGTATAAAATGAATACATTAATTCATGCCATACAGCTTAAAAAGCCATAAACAATTAAAGATTTAAAGAAAAATAATGAACCTAATCACAGTTTTTAGTGGCATTTGAAAATTAGAAATGAACAAAATACAGAACATCAAATGGGGATGGAGAAATCATGTTTCCAGCAGTAATGTTGCTACAGAAATGGACCGTGAATGACTCACCTAACCTCTCTAGACCTCTGTGAGTTCTATCACCATTTAATAACGTAATCCTAGGGAATTACAAATGAAGGATTGTTAAATATTTTCTCATGTTTTCTCCAAACATGAGCAAAAAATATAAGTATGTATGTGTATATAATATCTGGTGCAATATTTACTCATATCTTTCCAAATACATTAAGCATTAGTATATACATACACACACACACATATATATGAGAGAGACCAAGAGAAGGAGAGAAAGAGACAGATACACAAACACAAATATATTGATTATGAATATAATGCCACAGAGGGTGCCTAAAGGCAAGGTGGCAGAACAGACAAAAAGGGTAAAATTATAGAGTTTTCCAAACTTACATTCTTGGTCCCATCACAGATGAGGTTTGTGACCTTTGGCACATCTTAATCTCACCTTAATCTCAGTTTACTCTTTCATAAAAATGACAATAATGAGGACTGCTCAGACTATCTCATTGTCTGCCTTGAAAGTAAATGAGGCAACATTTGTTTATGTGCTTTGTAAATCAAAGGCAGTAAATTGGTGCTACTGTTTTTAATAATGGGAGTACAATATAGCTCAGATATGAGATACCATTGGCAAAGTTTTCTGTAAGTCATTCTTTATTCAAGCGCAAAAATAAATCCTGCAAGAAATAGTTGGTTAAGGGGAATATACTTCCCTTCTTACAGATGGCTCTAAAGAATAGTACAGTAAACATATAATATTGTAGTTAAGTCTTCCATCCTTATAGCCACATTCAGTTAGGCTACAAAGAATTCAAGCCAAAATAAATATCTGCAGACTCCACAAACAAGACTATGATGCGTTATGAGATTTTTCTCTCAATTTAATCACAATTCTACAGATTGCACTTTAAAACCTACAACCTTGTTTTCCAATCAGAGCTACTAGTTATAAATATTTGCAAATGCTTTGATTAGAAATAATTCTCTGTTCATGAATAAGCTTATAATATAATCACTATCCAATTTGTAGAAGACCAGTGAATTCAAGTTACAAGTAAAAGGACTCTTTCACTGAGATGCTGCAGATAAATTTGGTCTATTCACTAATCTTACATTTTCATTTTTACTCAGAATTAAGAAATATTTAAAAGTTAAACTTTTAAAATTGATCCTTATTGACTGCCATATGAAACTTTTTCATTGCAAATTTACAACGAACATGTGGTTATGTAAGCATCTCCTCTGGAAATGTGTTTCGACAAAATCCTACATGACTTACAAGAGATTTAGATTGTCACGTAAACCTGTGATGCAACCACAGATTTCAGAGATAAACATGATTTCTTAGGTGGTTATTTTCACTGTGACATATTTTATATACATAAATGGACAAATTCAACTTGTTTCCAGGAATCTATTAAGAATTATCCTGTGATATGTTTTAAAGTTTTAAACTAAGTTCACAATGGGTTTAATATTTGGAATGGAGGATAAAGGAGATTAATTATACCAAAATCCAAAGTCTTGAATGGATATTTTTGAGAACTTGGTGCTAACAGTTGTTATGATTTGCTAATACTTTAATAAACCTGCTCTTTATTTTCCGATAGAAAGAGCAATCAGATTCCAGCTACTTAAACATTTATTTTATCTGTATTGAGGACTTACTAGATAGTTTGAATTTGTTTTTGTTTTTAATTGCTTATTAACAGCTTGTCTAGAGAAAAGGCAGGAGGTGGAATTCAAGTCAATCAAATTTGTTTGAAAATTATTTGTCTGAGATATTCCTTGTTCACTGGTCACCCTGTTATTTTGGCTGTTTTAGCTGCCTCCCTCAATATTCTTTTTGAATTCCTTTAACATTTACCTGCTCAGCCAAAAGACATGAGCTTTAAGATAGAAAAAGACAAGTTTTGATCAAAGCTTTAAAATTAGTTAGTTGCCTTATTGATACAAATACAGACCAGGGTGATTCTTCAGTACAGCAGATGTTCTTATGGTATCATGAGACAGCTCAAAAGAAGACACACTAAAAATTTGCCATTATTAACACAACACCTACTTCAAGTTAGCCCTCTTTGACCAGTTCAAGCTTCAAACAGATCTCTTCAAACAACTACGATATCACATCCATGAGATTCCTAAATACACATTTTTGTGAGTAATCCCCAAATTAAGTGAGAACCAAAGTAAGCTTCCCACTTTTGGGGGGATAGTAGGAATATCAGTTAGACAAGAGAGAGAAACAGACATCAAGGAAAGAAGAGGCAGATTCCAGGGTTTTTGATTATTTGTTTTTCCTACCTGACCCCTCTACTTCCCATACTGCCCCCGACCACTCCACAGGCCTGGAGCCAAGCTCCAGTCAGATAACAGGAGGTGTTTAGAACCACCCAGATATTCCAAGCCAGGAAACTCTTACTTTCCCACACTTGAGGCTCTGGAAGGAGATTACCTTTTAGGCTGTCAGCCTAAGGTAAAACCTGGTGAGTGGCATGGTGACAAAGGGAGGCTTTTTCGTGTAGTTTTACTTGGATTCCCTTAGTTCTGGTAAGCATGGGTCAGATCTAGATACAGATAAGTCTGGCTGAGGAGATGGCCCAGGGGTATTTTGTAAGATTTAAGGTTTCTTTTGGTGAGAGGACACAGCATTTGGATAGATGGAAGGCAGAACACTTTGTTATTTACAGCTCCAAACAAAAGAAGGCTGCTAGGCAGGGCCATCTAGGGAGTTGCACCTGGGACAGGATAACAGCAAGCCAGAGTCTTTATGAAGAGCTAATGTATGGCAGGGGGTGTGGAGGGGGAGGTTATCTAGGTTTCACAGGCTCCCAGTAGATTGTCTGATTCGTTGGGGTATTTTTTTTTAACATCTTTATTGGAATATAACTGCTTTAAAATGGTGTGTTAGTTGCTGCTGTGTAACAGTGAATCAGCTATATGTATACGTATATCTCCATATCCCCTCCCTCTTGCGTCTCCCTCCCACCCTCCCTATCCCACCCTTCTAGGTGGTCACAAAGCACCGAGCTGATCTCCCTGTGCTATGCGACTGCTTCCCACTAGCTATCTATTTTACATTTGGTAGTGTATATATGTCCATGCCACTCTCTCACTTCGTCCCAACTTACTCTTCCCCCTCCCATGTCCTCAAGTCCATTCTCTACATTTGCGTCTTTATTCCTGTCCTACCCCTAGGTTCTTCAGAACCATTTTCTTTTTTCTTTTTTTTTTAGATTCCATATATATGTGTTAGCATACAGTATTTTTTCTCTTTCTGACTTACTTCAGTCTGTATGACAGTCTTTAGGTCCATCCACCTCCCTACAAATAGCTCAATTTCATTTCTTTTTATGGCTGAGTAATATTCCATTGTATATATGTGCCACATCTTCTTTATCCATGCATCTGCTGATGGGCACTTAGGTTGCTTCCGTGTCCTGGCTATTGTAAATAGTGCTGCAGTGAACACTGTGGGACATGACTCTTTTTGAATTTTGGTTTCCTCAGGGTATATGCCCAGTAGTGGGATTGCTGGTCGTATGGTAATTCTATTCTTAGTTTGTTAAGGAAACCCCATACTGTTCTCCATAGTGGTTGAATCAATTTACATTCCCACCAACAGTGCAAGAGGGTTCCCTTTTCTCCACACCTTCTCCAGCATTTATTGTTTGTAGACATTTTGAGGATGGCCATTCTGACTGGTGTGAAGTGATACCTCATTGTAGTTTTGATTTGAATTTCTCTAATGATTAGTGATGTTGAGCATCATTTCATGTGTTTGTTGGCAATCTGTATATCTTCTCTGGAGAAAATAGCTCTTCTGCCCATTTTTGGATTGGGTTGTTTGTTTTTTTAATATTGAGCTGCGCGAGCTGCTTGTATATTTCAGACATTAATCCTTTGTCAGTTGTTTCCTTTGCAAGTATTTTCTCCCATTCTGAGGGTTGTCTTTTCGTCTTGTTTATGGTTTCCTTTGCTGTGCAAAAGCTTCTAAGTTTCACTAGGTCCCATTTGTTTATTTTTGCTTTTATTTCCATTTTTCTAACGAGGAGGGTCAAAAAGAATCTTTCTGTGATTTATGTCATAGAGTGTTCTGCCTATGTTTTCCTCTAGAAGTTCTATAGTGTCTGGCCTTACATTTAGGTCTTTAATCCAATTTGAGTTTATTTTTGTGTATGGTATTAGGGAGTGTGCTAATTTCATTCTTTTACTTGTAGCTGTCCAGTTTTCCCAGCACCACTTGTTGAAGAGTCTGTCATTTCACATTGTATATTCTTGGCTCCTTTATCAAAGATAAGGTGACGATATGTGCATGGGTTTATCTCTGGGTTTTCTCTCCTGTTCCATTGATCTATGTTTCTGTTTTTGTGCTAGTACCATGCTGCCTTGATTACTGTAGCTTTGTAGTATAGTCTGAAGTCAGGGAGCCTGATTCCTCCAGCTCGGTTTTTCTTTCTCAAGATTGCTTTGGCTATTCAGGGTCTTTTGTGTTTCCATACACACTTTGAAATTTATTGTTCTAGTTCTGTGAAAAATGCCATTGGAAGTTTGATAGGAGTTGCATTGAATCTACAGATTGCTTTGAGTAGTATAGTCATTTTCACAATGTTGATTCTTCCAATCCAAGAACATGGTATATCTCTCCATCTGTTTGTATCATCTTTCATTTCTTTCATCACTATCTCATAGTTTACTGCATACAGGTCTTTTGTTTCCTTACATAGGATTATTTCTAGATATTTTATTCTTTTCATTGCAATGGTAAATGGGAGTGTTTCCTTAATTTCTCTCTCAGATTTTTCATCATCAGTGTACAGGAATGCAAGAGATTTCTGTGCAATAAATTTGTATCCTGCTAGTTTACCAAATTCACTGATTAGCTGTAGTAGTTTTCTGGTAGCATCTTTAGGATTCTCTATGTATAGTAACATGTCATCTGCAAACAGTGACAGCTTTACTTCTTCTTTTCTGATTTGGATTACTTTTATTTCTTTTTCTTCTCTGATTGCTGTGGCTATAACTTCCAAACCTATGTTGAATAATAGTGGTGAGAGTGGGCAACCTTGACTTTTTCCTGATCTTAGTGGAAATGGTTTCATTTCTTCACCATTGAGAATGATGTTGGCTGTGGGTTTGTCATATATGGCCTTTATTATATTAAGGTAAGTTCTGTCTATGCCTACTTTCTGGAGGGTTTTTTTTATCATAAATGGGTGTTGAATTTTGTTAAAAGCTTTTTCTGCATCTATTGAAATGATCATATGGTTTTTCTCTTTCAGTTTGTTAATATGATTTATCACCTTGATTGATTTACATATATTGAAGAATCCTTGCATTCCTGGGGTAAACCCCACTTGATCATGGTGTATGATCCTTTTAATGTGCTGTTGGATTCTGTTTGCTAGTATTTTGTTGGGGAATTTTGCATCTACGTTCATCAGTGATATTGGCCTGTAGTTTCTTTTTCTGTGACATCTTTGTCTGGTTTTGGTATCAGGGTGATGGTGGCCTCCTATAATGAGTTTGGGAGTGTTCCTCCCTCTGCTATATTTTGGAAGGGTTTGAGAAGGATAGGTGTTAGCTCTTCTCTAAATGTTTGATAGAATTCGCCTGTGAAGCCGTCTGATCATGGACTTTTGTTGTTGGAAGGTTTTTATTCACAGTTTCAATTTCAGTGTTTGTGATTGGTCTGTTTATATTTTCTATTTCTTCCTGGTTCAGTCTTGGAAGGTTGTGCTGTTCTAAGAATTTGTCCACTTCTTCCAGGTTGTCCATTATATTGGCATAGAGTTCCTTGTAGTAGTCTCTCATGATCCTTCATATTTCTGCAGTGTCAGTTGTTACTTCTCCTTTTTCATTTCTAAATCTGTTGATTTGAGTCTTCTCCCTTTTTTCCTTGATGAGTCTGGCTAATGGTTTATCAATTTTGTTTTTCATCTCAAAGAACCAGATTTTAGTTTTATTGATCTTTGCTATTGTTTCCTTCATTTCTTTTCATTTATTTCTGATCTGATCTTTATGATTTCTTTCCTTCTGCTAACGTTGGGGTTTTTTTGTTCTTCTTTCTCTAAGTGCTTTAGGTGTAAGGTTAGTTTATTTGAGATGTTTCTTGTTTTTTGAGGTAGGATTGTATTGCTATAAACTTCCCTCTTAGAACTGATGTTGCGGCATCCCATAAGTTTTGGGTCATCATGTTTTCATTGTCATTTGTTTCTAGGTATTTTTTGATTTCCTCTTTGATTTCTTCAGTGATCTCTTGGTTCTTTAGTAGTTTATTGTTTAGCCTCCATGTGTTTGTATCTTTTACAGTTTTTTCTGTAATTGACATCTATTGTCATAGCATTGTGGTCGGAAAAGACACTTCATACAGTTTCAATTTTCTTAAATTTACTACGGCTTGATTTGTGACCCAAGATACGATCTATACTGGGGAATGTTCCATGAGCACTTGAGAAAAATGTGTACTCTGTTGTTTTTGGATGGACTGTCCTATAAATATCAATTAAGTCTATCTTGTTTAATGTGTCATTTAAAACTTATGTTTCCTTATTTATTTTCATTTTGGATGATCTGTCCATTGTTGAAATTGGGGTGTTAAAGTCCCCTACTATTACTATGTTGCTGTCGATTTCCCCCTTTCTGGTTGTTAGAATTTGCCTTATGTATTGAGGTGCTCCTCTGTTGGGTGCATAAATATTTACAGTTGTTTTATCTTCTTCTTGGATTGATCCCTTGATCATTAGGTAGTGTCCTTCTTTGTTTCTTGTAATAGTCTTTATTTTAAAATCTATTTTGTCTGATATGAGAATTGCTACTCCAGCTTTCTTTTTATTTCCATTTGCATGGAATATCTTTTTCCATCCCCTCACTTTCAGTCTGTATGTGTCCCTAGGTCTCAAGTGGGTCTTTTATAGGCAGCATATATATGGGTCTTGTTTTTGTATCCATTCAGCCAGTCTGTGTATTTTGGTTGGAGCATTTAATCCATTTACATTTAAGGTAGTTAGCAATATGTATGTTCCTATTACCATTTTCTTAATTGTTTTGGGTGTGTTTTTGTAGGTCTTTTCCTTTTTTTGTGTTTCCTGCCTAGAGAAGTTCCTTTAGCATTTGTTGTAGAGCTGGTTTGGTGGTGCTGAATTCTCTTAGCTTTTGCTTGTCTGTAAAGGTTTTAATTTCTCCGCTGAATCTGGATGAGATCCTTACTGGGTAGAGTAATCGTGGTTGTAGGTTTTTCCCTTTCATCACTTTAAATATGTTCTGCCACTCCCTTTTGGCTTGCAGAGTTTCTGCTGAAAAATCAGCTGTTAACCTTATGGGGATTCCCCTGTATGTTATTTGTTTCTTTACCCTTGCTGCTTTAATATTTGTTCTTTGTATTTAATTTTTGATAGTTTGATTAATATGTGTCTCTGCATGTTTCTCTTTGGGTCTTTTCTGTATGGTATTCTCTGTACTTCCTGGACTTGATTGACTATTTCCTTTCCCTTGTTTGGGGTAGTTTTCGACTCTAATCTCTTCAGATATTTTCTCATACCCTTTCTTTTTCTCTTCTTCTTCTGGGACCCCTATACTTTGAATTTTGGTGTGTTCAATATTGTCCTAGAGGTCTCTGAGACTCTCCTCAATTCTTTTCATTTTTTTTTCTTTATTATGCTCCCTGGCAGTTATTTCTACCATTTTATCTTCCAGCTCACTAATCCATTCTTCAGCCTCAGTTATCCTGTTTTTGATTCCTTCTAGAGTATTTTTAATTTCAGTAGTTGTGTTGTTCATCATTTTTTGTTTGCTCTTTAGTTTTTCTAGATCCTTGTTAAATATTTTTTGTATTTTCTCCATTCTGTTTCCAAGATTTTGGATCATCTTTACTATCATTATTCTGAATTATTTTTCACGTAGGTTGCCTATTTTGTCTTCATTTATTTGGTTTTATAGGTTTTTACCTTGCTCCTTCATCTGTAACGTATTTTTTTGTCATTTCTTTTTTTTTTTTTTTTTGATCGGTGGTGCTATATTCCTGTCTTACTGGTTGTTTGGCCTGAGACCTGCAGTACTGGAGTTTTCAGGCAGTTAGACAGAGCTGGGCCTTGGTACTAATATGAGCTCCTCCGGGAGGCCTCACTCTGACTGATATTACCTGGGATCTGAGGTTCTCTGTTAGTTCAGTGGTTTGGACTTAGAGCTCCCACCACAGGAGCTTGGGCCTGACCTCCTGCCTGGGAATCAAGATCCTGCAAGCTTAGTGGTGCAGTAAAAAGAAAAAAAAGAAAAAGAAAAAACAGAGCTGTACAATATTAAAGAATAAAAAACAAAGTAGAAGTAGAAAGTTAAAAATTATATTAGGAAAAATAAAAGTATAATTGAAACAACTGCAACAAGGTAAAATAAAAACCACAACAGAAAAAATGATAAAAAACAAAGGCAGGGGCTTCCCTGGTGGCCCAGTGGTTGAGAGTCTGCCTGCCGATGCAGGGGACACAGGTTCATGCCCTGGTCCGGGAAGATTCCGCATGCCGCGGAGCGGCTAGGCCCATGAGCCATGGCTGCTGAGCCTGTGTGTCCGGAGCCTGTGCTCTGCAACGGGATAGGCCACAACAGTGAGAGGCCCGCGTACTGCAAAAAAAAAAAAAAAAATAGGCGGGGCGGGGGCACAAGCCAAAAGGAGAGAACAATAACAAAGTATAAGGAATAAAGGAAAATTAGAAAAATAAAAGATTTATTAGGAAAAATAAACATATTAAAGAATCAACAATGAATCAACAAGGTAAAACAGGACCCCAATCTAAAAGAGTAAAAAAGAAAAAAGAAAAAAAAAAAAACGCTTTGCTATGGGAGTGGAGATTTTAGCTGTTGGTAGAACTTAGGCAGGGGCAGGGTTTAGGATGGGCCGGGACCTAGGCGGGTGGGGGAGTGACATTTCAGCGTGGAGCGGGGGCTAGACAGGGCGACAGTCAAGCGTGGGGCAGGGCCTCTTCTAGGACCTGCATGGAAGGGGAGAGGCAGCATGCTGAAAGGAGGGCCTCTGGAGTGTGGGGTTCTGGAGTTTGGAGGTAGGGCCCAGAGTGAGGGTGTGTGGGTGGGTTTTAGGCTCAGCGTGTTGGGGGGGGTCTCCGAGTGTAGAGGTGGGGCCCTGGGTGGGGGTGTAGGGGTGGGGCTTGGGCTCTGTGGGGCAGGAGGGAGGCTCCTAGGGCAGAGGATTAGGCCCGGGAGCCCAACAGGCTTCTCCAGTGCCTAAGTGGACAGGGAAAGCACAGGCCCCGTTCCCTTACGTTCTTTTGTGCGCCCCCCCACCGTCTCCCCCGTAGATGCTGGACCCCTAACCGTGGGTGGGTCCCTCTGGGTGTAGGAACTCCTTCCCTCCCCCAGCCACCCCTCAGGGGTGCCAGTCCTGGAGGTCCAGCCTTTACTTTTGCTCCCCCTCCCTCCCTCCCACTCCCTCAGGACCCTGGTGTCTGGAAGGGGCCTAGGTGGGCAGAGGATCAGGCCCGGGATTTCAGCAGGTTTCCAGGGACCCAAGTGGGCAGGGGAAGCCTGGCCACGCTCCCTTTTGATCCTCTGCCCTCCCCATGGTTCCCCAATTTCCCCCTTTGGGGATGGGATCCCTTCCCCTCCCCCAGCTGTCCCTCAGTGGCGCCAGTCCTGTCCCACCTCCACTTCTCCTCCCCCTTTCACTCCTCCCACACCCCACGTCCTACCCGGTCGCTGGACGTTCCTCCAGTCCCCTTAGGTGTCCGTGGTCCCCCACAGGTGCCTGGTAGGTGTCCTAGTTGTGAGGAGATGCGAATTCCGCGTTGTCCTAGTACGCCATCTTGACTCTGCCCCTAGACTGTCTTAATTAGCACTTGTGCTTAAAGCATTTTTCAGGTTGGAAACGAGAAATAATTATATTTTTTCCCCAGAATTTCCAGATTCTTTGTTTTTTTCTTATCTATATTTTAAATCAGCCTATTCTTTCTGTGTTAATCTCCTTTTTGGGGGCCGAGGGGATCAGTACCTAGTCAAATGCAGACAATAGCAACCAAAGCATGCCCGTAGCCTTCGGTTTCTCAATTCTTCCCTTGAAGTTAATGTTAAAATGATCCATTTTCTCTCTCTGTTATTAAGAGAACCACTTTTAGCAAATGTTTTCCCCCAATCACAATAATTGTTTCCTCACCTCTGGCCACTGGCCCTGAAGTCAATGCATGATACTTTAACTTTTATTATAACAGCATGTGTATTCATCAGCTTCAGCTGCCATAACAAAATATCACAGATTGGATGGCTTAAACAACAAGATTTCTTTTCTCGCAGTTCTGGAGTCTAGTAGTCCATGATCAAGGTCCTGGCAAATTCATTTTCTTGTGAGGCCTCTCTTCCTTGTTTGTATATGACTGTCTTTCACTGTATCTTGCATGGCCTTTCCTCTTTGCACACAAGGAAAGGGAGGGAAATCTCTAGTGTCTCCTACTCTTTTTTTAAGGACTCTAATCCCATCACATTAAGGCCTGGTCCTCATGGACTCATTTAACCCTAATTACCTCCTAATGGCCTCATCTCCAAATAATATCACATTGAAGGTTAGAGCTTCAACATATGAATTTTGAGGGGACACAGTTCAGTCAATAACAAAATCCCACTTCTAAATATCAATTTTTATATCAGTGATGTCTACAGTTTGTGTCGTAATAACAACTCCCAAATCTTAGCTACCACATCAAAAATGTATTGCTCATTCATGTTACCTATTAACTACCAGGCAACTGTGGTTCTGCTACAAGGTTCTGCTCTCTATGTCCATACCCTACTGGGGTCCACCCTAACAGACTAATTCTTATGGCAGTGGGAAAAAGCAGTGGTAGTATAACATGACTACTACTCTGGAGGCTTTGGCTCAGCTGCCTATACTCCAATCACATTCAGCTGGGCCAAGCAAGATAAGTTAGTGTGATGTCAGGTGGGTGAGAAATATATGCACGACCTTTGTGTGTCCTTATATTGACTGATATTCTTTGTATTTTAAGTAGAGTTTAGTTCATTTATATTGATTATGATGCTTGTATATTTGGATTAATTTTGGTCATTCTAGTATATTCTATTATTCCTAATATATTTTAATGTAGTTTTCCTTTTTTGTGAATTCTTTTGAGTTGAATATTTTCCCACTTTTCTTTCATTACATTTTTCTTCTGAGTGTATTTTTATTCTATCAGTAGCTTTGCTGAAAGTGTTAACATGAATGTTTAATCTAAATTTAATATTAATCAGTATTATACACTTTGTGATATAATCCGGGGACCTTAGAATGCTTTGATTGTGCTTATCTCCCTGCCAAATATAATGCTTTTCTGTACAGGATTTTAGTTTGATCTTGATTTTTTTTATCATTAAAAATAAAGATCACTAAATATTACTGTTCTTGGTTAAAACAGTCATTGTTTATTTAGGTTAACTATCAAGTTTCAAGTTTATGATTATTTTTGCTAATATTCCTTTTTGCATCTCAGAACATTCTTTAGGTTCAGTTTCCTGAAATACAAAATTTAGAAGGCTCTTCAGTTGATCTGTTAGTAATATATCCTTTAAATTTTGTTGTTCTGAAGAATCTTGATTTTTTGACATCATTCACAAAATGTTATTTGACATATTGTACAATTTTTCAATGACAATTATTTTCCTCCTAGTCTCCAAACTTCTAATATGCATAGCTGTTTATAAAAATGCTTCTCAGTCTAATTTCCATCCCTCTGTTGGACATCTTTTGTCCTCAGATTGCTTTTAAGATCTTCTCTTTCTCTTAAGACTCCAGGAGTTTCATTATACTGTGTCTACGTGTGGGTTTCTTTTTAAACCTCCTTTATTTATATATTTATATAATCTTCCCCTTCATATTAACTATTCTTTACCTTTCTTGAAACATTCTAAATATTTCTCTTATGTCTCTTTCAGATCATTAAGTCTTCAGCTACATCTAACATGCTACATAGCTATCCTTTTTTTAAAAGTTTTCATTTATTATAGTTCTCATTACTGGCAGGCTTTATTCATTATTTTTCATATCTGCCTAGCCAATTCAGTATTAAATTGATAGTTGCAGGATTCTTTGTTTGAAACATATTAAAAATGAGACAATTAATTCGTTATTCAATATTTTTTCGAGGCTAGAAAGACAGCCAAAGCATTAAAATAATCAAGGAAATAACAAGTAAAACCCTTTAAAAGTGGAGTTAATTAGTTAAAGTTGAATTAAATGTTTCAGAGATATAGTTCCCAATTCTTAATCATATTTAATTCTTTGTAATGAAACTAACACATAACATCTGGTTCAAATCAGTTGTTCCATGTGTCTTTGTAAAGCGAGTATTTTCACAAGCTCTACCTCTGAGGGTTGAGCAGAAAACAGCACATATAACAGGAGCTTTTTTATTTTCTGTCTCCAAAACTTTCCTTGGTTCTTACATAATGACCATTTAAACAGCTGTATAGAGATTGATGATAAATCTGCGAATCAAAACATTGGGTTACTTTGAAAGGCAAAGTGTACTGTTTCTCCCACTTATGGTACTACAATAACAGGGTCATTTGTCAAATGGATTAAGATTTTAAGTTAAGAATGCCAGATATTATTTTTAGTGTTAATTATTCAGTTAGAAGTATGGTTGAAATGGAAAACAAAAATGCTAATTTCTCCGTATGAACTGGGAAGACAATCATAATTTTAAAATATATTCCAAAAGAGGAGGGAACATGAGAGTATAGGAAATTACCATTTATTGAGTACATAATGTGTCCTTACACTGTGCTATTATTCTATATATATTATCTCATTTAATAAGTATATTTTTGGTTCACTATCAACAGTCATTTAATATCATATGCATTTCTGAGGATGCTGTACCCATTCCACAGATTGGTATATTGAGTCAGTTATGGAATTTAAGAGACTGATGCAATACCCTTGCAGATATTTCAAGCAGTTGGAAATTTTAAGGTTACAAACATAGGTTTGATGGTAGTTATTCTTGCTGTTATTTATCTATTTTCCTTGTTTTTATATAGACATGATAGTTGAAAGCTTAAAAATTGATAAGATCCTTTTAGAAAAAGAATATATGCAGAATAGACATATGAATTGGAACACATTTGTGTAACTTTGTCCTCCCTTGTCCCAGTTACCAGATCCACTTATCTGTAGGTCCTTGGCCACTTACTAAAGGGAGAGTTCTTAGACACCGCCATCAATGCCTCATTTCCTAATACCGCCTGCAGTTTTAGCCTCCGGTAGTGTGAAGGCTGGCCTGTGGTACAGCATCACCTCAACCATCATGGAAGGAACTGGAACAGGTCCAGGTGTGCAGGCTCAGCTTGACTAGACTTCTGGAAGTTTCCTCCATCACTTAGGGACTCACGTGAATCACAGCACCATTGCAGTGTGGGAGCTGGCTTACCCAGCATCTCCTAGGGAGAGCACAGCAGCATAAGCCAGAAATGTGGACAATTTAATGTTCCCATGGGAAAAAATTTAGCAGTAAGAGATAAGAAACAGGACAGCACTCCTACATGTCTCTCCCTCTTCTCTGATGGTCTGCTCCAAGACACAGAAGTCCAATAAGGTCTTCACAGACATCTAAAATGGCTGAGTACCCAGCTATGTAATGCTGTGATCAGCTTGGTAACACTCCCTGGTTTTACTTTCCCTCATTTAATTTTTTCCTCTTACCCTTTTTGCTCTAGAATGGTACCTGCCATTACTTTGAATGAAAGCTTTGTTTCAGACACTTTGTCCAGGGAAACCAGGAAATATTCATGTTAACGGGTTGGAGGAGGGGGTGGAGAGTGTATGGTGATTATCAAGAATGTTACGTGTAGCAGAAAGTCTTATAGGGATGGGTGGCAACAGGATATTTAATATCTTGATTAAGAATTCTTTAGTGACATTTGAGAGGGCTATTTTAGTGTGTGTGATATCAAAAGAAGAAGTGATTCAATAATAAAGAATCTAATGTTGCTTATATTTTTTAAAAATCTTACCTTATATTATTCAGGGAATTCATCTCTGTGCTACTGCTTTTTCTTAAATAGTAGAAAATTATATTATTTCACGAAAATGAGACTTACCAAATTAGAAAGTCACTTATTGTCTTTGTATCTATATTTTATAAATCACTTATTGTCTTTGTATCTATATTTTATCTCCAAGGTAACTTTTAATTTGTTTAAACACACACACAAATAGAGCTTTTTTCTGATTATACTCAACCAATATATTTATGCTATATACATATATATGTGAGTAACTATCTCCTCTACAAATTAATGTTCATGTTCTCATCAAAAATAGAAAAATAGGGTTAAGCCACAAATTTATCTAAACAAGCAACACATTTCTTGATTCCCCCCAAAATACTAACAGAAGTTTAATCATCCTTGAAGTGTCATGTACAATGTTCAATATTAAATGAAATCATTTTTTTTAAATCATTGAAAATCATGTTGTTAGTGCATAAGAAGAAGCATGGGTATGTTCCTGTGATACTTGCTAAGGGTAGAACTATGATGGTAAAAGCCAGTGCATGTGGACTTGAGGGATTGACATGTGATGTATCCTCTCTTCCACACTGTGCATGTGGGTTTGCAGCTGCAACTGTTATTTGCAGAGGCTGGCACTATTTATGCCTCTGCCTCGTGTTCTCTTCAGAGCCCTTGTTCTCAGTCACCCATCACTGATTGCCAAATGCCAGGGTGAGCTATCTGCTGCTGCTGTTTTTCCTGGCCACTCACATCCCTGCTCTGTCTTTGAAGTTGTACTTCAGTATGTCTTTGAACAAATTCTCTCTCTAACCTCTTTTCTGTCATGACACTTCAACTCATCATGCAGCAGTTACCAGTTAATCTTGCTATCATCTGCCTCCTATACTTATCCTGCCCACACCCCTGGGCTAACTGCATATTATTTAATATTAAAAATGGAATAACTGCACTTTTCCTTCATATAGTATTTTATGCTGCACAAAGTACTTTCAAATATATTATCATTATTTTTAGTTTGAGCCTCACAAATGTGTAATGTGAATAGGGAATGATAAGTATTTAAACATTTATTGAATATGCAACTAGACACTGCGGTAGGTAATTTCTGTTTTGTATACATCACATTGAATTTAGTTTTCCCAATGTATTATCCACCCCGTCTCTTACCTAGTAAGGAGCCAATAGAATAACAAGACTTATCTAAGTTCGCATAGTCTGGAGCTAGAACCCAGATATTCCATCACCAGTTTCAGGGCTTCTCCATTACTCCAGACCGCCTTCTGTGTCCTGTAGGTGATTTGCTTAAACAAGCCAGGTATAAAACTTAAATCACTGGGTTGCATAACAATTTACATGATTTTCCTGTAGTACTTATCACAATACACAGTTTTTAGTTTGGAGTAGACCTGTGTCCTTCTTTGCATTTAGGAGTATAGCATAGTTATTTTTATCTGTAGCAATTAGAAAGCTCACAATAACTATCTGATGAGTAAATGAAAGGATGACTGTGACACATAGAGCAACACTTAGTAACAATCTACTTACTCTAGTTGGGAAGGAAATTTAAAGTCACACTGACAATCAATTTTATATATATTGGATTAGTATGAATCAAATAGGGACAGAGAAACCACCCAATAATTTGAAATTAGGAAAGTTTAATATAAAGGATTATTGACGATAGCAGGCGATTGGAGTAATGAGAGATTGGCTAATAAGAAATAGGGAAAAATCTAAATAATACAGGAAGAGCGGATTATAAGAAGCAGACAGTATCCCTAGGAAGAAACCCCTGCCCACCCTGACCCAGGGCCGAGATCAAGACCTTGATGCTGAAGACACAGTCATGACTCACTGGTGACAGAGAAGTCACTATGGTGCCCCTCCAACAGGGCTTGCTGGAAATCTGCCCATTGGAATATATTCCAGTGTCCATAAGACAGAAATTTGGGGAAATTTCTGTCTTATGGAGGGAAATCAGCTCTCTAGGGTACTGGGAAAAACTCCACAGGGGGCTGTTCACCACAACAAAACCTTCTTAACAAGGTGACTAAGAAAACTTCTGGAATCTGGATATTGTTGGCTCCTGGGCACTGGGGAGGTTGCAGGAGCCTGAGGCTGTCGAACGCCCTCACACTGTAAGAGTCTGATGCTGGAGAAGCCCAACACTGCACGGCCTTCCTAGTGAGCACACCAGAACCAACGAGAAAATCCTTTCCTTCTTCAGTGTCTCTCGGTCGCCCACTACTGACAAAGCGTAGCATCGTGCAGCTGGCAATGGAAACACAGTAAAAAGGCCCAAATCCATTTTCACAGAGCAGGCAAAAAGGGTGAATTGGAGCTTAGGGGCAATACATTGATAATTGATGTACACAATTGATTGTGTACAGTCATACTGATATCATCTTAAATTATCATTACATTTTGTTGCCTTAATAGCAGAATTAAGTGGTGGCTTTTCTTACTATTAAAAAAAAGTTTTCCAATTTTTATATTAGTCCTAATACAGCTTATTCAATCAAATGATAAAAACAGAAGCTTATGTGATTTGGATTTAAGGAAACTTAGGTTCTTTTTTGACCACCATCTTTGACTTTGGCTCAGTTAACTTCACTGAACCATACATCATTTGTATAATGGATAACAATTTCTTCATATTTTTCCCCATAGCTCGTGGATTGACTAAATTAAGTAATCTTTATAAAGTCTGTACCTAATCCCTGTCACATGATATTCACTTTCCAAAGTGGTTCGTAATGATATTTCTAATGTGTTTAGAAGTGTAAGATGAGAGAGCAAGTATTCTAGTTAGTTTCTCAAGGACTTTTTAAATCTACTTCTGCTCTTTGTTATTCAGAGAAGTCAAAATATATTTATTACCAAATTTCTGTCTTATGGACAAAAATAGATTAACTTAGGTCGGGTTAATTTAGACTTCCTTCATTCCCTTGTTAATGAAAAAGAGTCAGAGATATCTTGGGATCATGGCTACATCAGCCAAATCTGTTAGGTAACTGGCAGGGTTTAGCATATCAATAAGCCCACATGCTCAGTGACTACACCTCTGAGGATATGTTGTTCCTTACACTTTTGTTGTAATTGAAATAAAACATGCTTGTGATACCACTGTGTTCCCTAAAGTCATATCACAACTGCATCAACATTTGGTGACTTACGCTACTTGGGAACTCTTCCAGAAGGGAGTACATTAAAATGTTTGCAACTAATCAAAAAGGATGTGCTACTATTTGCATATAGGTTGAGTCAGATAAACCTAATTTGGAGAAATGGATTTGGAGCTGAACATGTAACTTTAGAAAATTTGCTTACACATTCTGAGTTTTCTCATCTGTAAAAGAAGGAAAATAAGACTACCTCATAGTATTGATATGATATATGTATGAAATAACTTACATGAGCATTTGTAGATTGACTGTCAGACAGTGACAGCTCAGTAAATGGAATCTGTATGTGTTTTTTTCTCATCCTAGTTTTTTAAATGCTTAAACTCTCCCCCAATGTATGTATGTGTGTATGTGTCTGTCTTTCTGTCTCTCTGTCTTCTGGCTCTGCCTTTCTGTATGTCTGTCTCTAAATGTATATTTTTGTATATAATCTATACATATAATTATATATTATATGTATAAGTATGTATATATGTGTATATATATATTATATATATTAAAATCTCATATAAACTGATCCCTGCCTCCCCTTTTTTATCTCATCTCATTCAACACTCCTGATCATTTTCTTCAGCCACCACACTGACCTCCTATTCATTCACATACAAAGTTCATTCTCCCTTCCAGGCATTTGCTCTTATTCATCCATCTTTTTGAATTGCTCACTCTCCGGATAATTCTATGGCTGGACCCTTTCTCATTATTTGGATCTAAATTTAGAGATGAGCTCTTCAAAAAGCATCTCCCCTGACCATGCTACCTTACCTAGCTCTCACTCATTTGCCAGTTACCTTATATTCAATGACTTCTATTTCCTTCATAGAAGTTACCACTATCTGAAGTTTTTATTTACATATTTTGTCACTGTTAAATGTAATGTCTCATTCATTGTTGTATTCACAGTGTCTAGAAAATATGTGGCGTAAAATAGATGATTGTTAAAAATGTCTCAAATGAGTGGAGGATTCAGACATCCTTGAAATCTTGTAGAATTTCCTCACAGTCCTTTTTCAAGAAAAAGCCCATTTAGACAGGTCTTAGAGAATTTATGGAGGATTATCAGTTTATGGAAAAGATGAGATACATTTACTCACTGAAAGATTTTAGTTTAAATAGCTGGAGATGTAAAACATCAAAAGTGAAGTGGCCACTTCTCTATTAGTTGTCTATTGCTGGCCAGCAAGCCTTCCCCAAATTTAGTGATTTTAAACAACAAAAAAATGTATTATTTCTCACAAGTCTGTGGGTCAGCTGGGCTCTAGTGCATGATCTCAGGATGCACATTACCTATGAAAACAAATTAAGCTTTCATCCTCAAGGAGCCTCTCCAGATTTCTTCATATGGCAGCCGGCAGTGATTTGATCGAGTGAGCCTCAACATGTAAGTCTCACCTTAAGCACATTTGCTGATATCTCATTGGCCAAACAGGTCACGTGACTGACTAAGCGCAGTGTCCACAAGGATATGGTTATCAGGAAGTGTGACTACAGGGCAGGGGAAAATGCATCCTATTTCACAGTAGCTTCTCTTGGCCTCAGATCTAACATGGAGTACAGCTGCCATTGCTAGATAGGGTCTCATTCCGTCTGGGAGCTAAATTCTTGCTTAGCCACTGCTTTTTTATTCTCAGGGTTATGTCACCGTTCCAGAAAAATTTATACTATATAATCTATGTGGTTCCATTTAAGGGAATCATTAAATATATTAGGCTCTCTAGTTCATGAAAGAAACATATCGCTAGTGAAACTATATCTTCAGGGAGTCAGGGACAAAGGGATAGAAGGAAGAGCAGATTCAGTGTTCTGCTGCCCTTGAACAAGGACTCTGTGTCTAGTTTTCCAACATCTGAAAAACCTGTTATCCGTATTTATTTTTCATATGATTATAGTAAGTACATGGACTGTACATTGAAGATATAATTTGTATTGTTGCAGTTTGGCAGGTTTCCCATGATTGAAATGAATAGTCATCTGTACAAATGATAAGTGGAATATTGAAGATCATGAAAGTAGTTCTTTCAAGTTAAGATTCCCTTTTGGTCCATTCATTAGACAAGGTTGAGTGTCTACTAGGTGTAGCAGGCATGATGAAACAAACAAACAAAAACAGCATTGGGTCTCAAGACCTCACATTCTACCTTCTTGGGCATAAGTGGGAAAGTGAGTTGAGAGGTTGGGATAAAATTAGAAAGGAGGACAGCTAGGTCTTTCAATGAACTGTACCAGGAAGAGGGAGTTATGGAGAGAGATAGTCTTCACACAATGTCAAAAATCAGCATTATTGCTCTTTGGTAGCAGATTTCATGGATTCCTCAGTTTATTGAAACTGTTTCCTGGAAACTTTACATTCCCTTCATTTTTTCCAAATGCAATGATCTTTCAGTTCCCATCTTCTTTTATATGTTTGTAGCATTTAATCTTCCCTTTCACATGGAGACATAAGACTGTTAATTTTCCCATCCATCTTTAAAATAATTTTTTATTCCCGTGTTTCTTTGAAAATGTGTACCTCTGTGTTTTAATTCCTTTCTGAGTAATACTCTTTTGACTTCTCTAGCTCCTGGCATCTTCCAATCAAATGTACCCAAGTTTAATCCTTATTCTTTTCTCCTTTATCTTTACTCTAATTTCCTTGATATATTCGGCTTATTATTGGTACTTATTAACATTCTACAGTATATAATCACAGTTACTATAATCTCACTTGGAGCAAGCATCGTAACACCCTGGATTTGTGAACACCTAGGGCAATTTCTTGGATACCTTGTTCTTTGGAAGAAACACACTTGGGAGATTTTTTAAAGGTTTCAGATCGATTCTCACATAGCCAAATATTCCTGTAGCTCTCCAAACTCTTAATTTTCCTATCTGCTCAACTAGCTTCTACTGAGCTCCAAATACTTCAACCATAATAATCACTCAGTACATGTGGTATGAATAAATGAGCTCTATTTCTCTCCATGTTGCTCTTCCACTCAAGAACTGACAATGAGTCCCTAGTACTTACTTTTATGATAGCTTTATGACTTTAAAATTACTCTAGGATATAGTCTCAATATGCTTACTTTTCTTATCTATCTCAGTATAGTCCCTCTACTAGTTTTTGTGGACTCTCTGCATTTTATAGATCATATTCTCATTCTGCACTAACAGTTCTGCACATATAGTTTTTGCCACCTCCACTAACCTCTTTTTTCATTATTCCTTACAAGGATAAAAATAAGCCTAATTTTGAAAGTTTTAACATTTGCCAGGTGCTGTGCTAACTAAGAGTCTTAATGCCTCAACATCTTTAATCCTTGAAACGACTTTATAAGGGTGGTACTTTATTTTTTTACTTTGTTGACCAGGAAATTGAGGCAAGGGAGGTCTGATGACTAGTCCAAGGTTACTCAGCATGGGTGTATCAGAGCCAGTGTGAACTTACGCAAGAGTATCTCAAAACCCTTTAGTCTTCCCCACTGTGCTACCAGCCTTCAAAGATCAACCCCAAACCCACCTTCCCATTGAACTTCAATCCACAGGAGTGTGGCCTCTTTTTCATCTTCTTTCCCAGTGTCAAGGGGCTCTGTCTATCTCACAGCCTAAAAATAATCACCTGCTTCCTGGGCTGTTAATACAATTCCACCAGAGTTGAGTCTTGCTTGATTCCTACAAGATTTATTGTGAGCCCAAATGTAAGTCTTTAAGAATCACCTCAAATTTGTGTAAAGGTTAACAAGAAAAGAGAGAGAAGGAAACCCTGTTGTGTTTGAACATAATGTGCCTATTGACTGTCAGTACTGTTGGCTAGGATTAGTCATGCCAAAAAGGTAGTATAAGGGTGAGAAGAGTCTTCTGTCACTAGGTCCCAACTGAGATGATTTTCTCATAGAGTCTCCATTGTGATTGTGACATACCATTGAAACATTCAGTATTGCGCTCCCCTGTCAATGGTCTGCAGTGAACTATAACATTAAAATGTTGTGTAAATTCTATCTTTCCTTTCCTCCTTCTTTCTATCACCTGGTTGACTGAGATGTATGAAATCTGCTTTCATGTACTTTTCCCATAGAGGCTTCCTCAAGCGGGCCTCTTATTTGCTTTTAGATGGTGTTCTGGGACTCTTACCAGCTTCCCCCTCTTTCTGTATGTGCCCTTCACTGCTAGCTGCTCGCTTTGAGCAGAGCTCTGGCATTTCCTCTAGCAATGCTCAGGAACTTTGCTGGAAAAGCAAGCTCTGCTCATGTGAGAATCCTATCTCCCACAGATTTTCAAATGAGTTTAAGCAGGAAAAATTGGTTAACTTTGTAATCATTGTTACTACTTCAGGCGCCTGTCTCCTAGAAGCTCCTTGAGAATAGGCAAAGATGCTTTATTTATTTACCTGGTTTCTCCATACCTACTACATAACAGATATTCAATAACTATGTGATGGTATGAAAAAATGTAGACTAAAAATTATTTGGCGATTATTTCATTAGCTCAACAGAAGATTTAAAAAGGAAAAAAACCTTACTTTTCTAAACCCTTGGTGGGGTTAGATTCTTCGATCAGACGATCTTTGAGTTTCCTTGTATTGGAAGTTTTAGTGCCTGAGAAAGTGTCTTTTCTGTAGTAAATAAGCATTTTACGGTTAGCCTATAAGTATTACCAAAAGTTATAATTAAAGAATATTACCAAATACACAATTAAAATAATTTACAAAATATTCATTTAGACCAGTATAAGGTGAACAAAAACAGTTTTATCTCAAGAATAATTCTCATGTCCCTAAACTTTTCCCACAGTGAGAGGTTAAAGAATATCATTGAAGAACCTGGGTTTTGGGAGTCAAAAGTTGGTTTAAATTCTCCTTCCTTTCCTTACTAAATATAAATTTGGCTGAGTTATAGGACCTTCCTGTGTCCCAGTTTCTGAATCAGAAATAGAGAAATAATAACATTCATCTGACAGGCTATTGTAAAGATTAAATCCGATAGTATATGTAAAAAGCATTTAGCACAATCCCTGGCAAATAATAAGGATCTGTTCATTTTTATTAGAATTATATTTTCTCAGAAAATTCTAAATAAACTAGCCTTTTGTAAATCCAGACACTGGAAGTTGACTTCGGATCTCAACACCCTTTATTCTAGTACTTTTTCTTTTCCATCCTGTTGTATAAGTAGTGTCTGAGGTCTACGAACGGACTCTGCTGTTAATAGTCAGGGCCTGTCCAGCATGCTTTTCCAGGAAGGAAACTGTATTTAGCTTTCATTCGTCTTTACATACAAAATGGTTGCTTGAATGCTTCCTTCAAACCAAAGTGACTTTCTGATTTTTTAATGTAAGTATGCATGTATGGGTGTACATGTGTTCTGTTGTTATTGTTTAATTTCAGCTGGATAGACAATCTTCTAAAAATATTCTATTACAATGGTAGATCTGATTTGTCTCAATTAACTTTGGCACAATTATGTGAGTTTTTCTTGGTACATTTTCCTTTCCCTCTCCATGAGCATTATCAAATAAAAACCCTTCCTTTGAAGAAAAACCTTTACTTAGCCAAACAGTGTTCTGCTCCCCTATCAACTAGGTTCTCTGGCATTGTGCAGATATTCATCACAGGTCTGCAAAGTTAATATTTTGGAAATCCTTTTAGAAGAAATAGAAGAAATGGAAGTATCATCCTTGCTTTCACTAAGGTCATGATCTACTTGAGGTGACAACATTGATACAGAAGAGACAACTAACTCCCTGCATATGTGTAATAATTCTACTTGTAGAGTAATTATGTTCACTAATACGCTTCTTTGTCATCATTCTGGGGAATATGTCTCTGCACCTTCAGATGCGGACTGTGGGTAGAAATACTTCTCAGATCTCACATTCTTGTTACACTTATATAAATGTATTCACATGTTTATTCAGAAAAATATTTACTAAACCTCACTAGGGCTTGTCCCAGGAGGACCTTTCTGCCATATCACATGTTATGTTTTTTTATAACAGCAGCAACTTGCACCTCTCCCAGTGTCTGGGTTGGGTTTCCCACCTGTAAATTACAGCACTTGCCTCTAACACTTGATGGTAAATTCCACTTGGGTTATCTGTCTCCTTCACCAGACTTCAAAGTCATTAAGGGGAGTTTCTATGCCTTTATGATCATTGTATTCCCAGTGCCTAGCCCAGGGCCCGGGATGTAGTAAGCTTCCAGAAATGCCTGATACATTATACTAGGTGATGCCTTCGTCTTTCTAAAAGTAGATTCTGGATCAGGCACTAGATCAGAGTTAAGGCCAGCATTCATCTCAGCTGCATCTAAAGAGAGTAAAAAGTTCAAAATGATGGAATCTGGCTGCATAAACCATATTTATGTCTTTGCATTCTAAGTTCACTTTACCGGTTTAAAGTTAATTCCTTGATTTTAAGCTGTCTTTTACTTTCTGGCTTTATACTCCTGCATATGTATGCCCCTGTGTGCTTCAATAACTTAAAGTGAGAGTGACACAAAACTCTTGTCTTTATGCACTTGAAAGAAATGGTACTTTTCTTCCTTTCCTAAATTATAGTTGAGCTTTTCAAAGCTTTCACTAGAAATCTCCCTTTTTGCTTATTTGTTATTTTGGTCTTGCCAATGACTCGAGATGAAAAGCACACCTATTTTTTGTGTGACTGTGTCTGAGAAACCTGTAAACAGCCTTCAGGCTAGCAAGTGAATCAATGTTTTATTTTCAGTTTATACCCTTATATTAATTTTGATGGTCTTCTCACAAATCGTTAAGTGATAAATAAAGAGAAAATATTGGGGATATTTGGAATAATCTCTGCTTTAAAGTTTGGAAATGCTGATCTCCTTGGGCCAGGAAAAAAAAAAAAAATCACTTCACCCAGACATTTTACCACTGTTGTTAAGAACTCCGCCCCCCTTCTTTTTAATCCCAGAGGTGCCAAGGAGACAAGCTTTTTAGGACAAAAAGAAAAACTGACTTGTTTTCTCTGGGTTTTGGCTGTGACTTTAGCCGTTGCTTTGTTTTATTGTAATCGGATACATTGGCATGAAAGTTGAAGTAGATTCCAAGGAGTATATGCTGGGCTTTTTATTGGCATATCAAACAAGGAATCATTCAGGCCATACGTTAGAAAGCAGCCAAGTAATTAATAATAACACACATGGAAGAAAATGAATGTTTTGGTTGAGAAGGAGAATGAGAAGTCAGACAAAGGCCTGGGCTTCATGTCCTTGCCCTCAGCAGCAGCAAAAATAATGTTATGAATAGCATTTAACTTGAATTTGCAGCAAACTGCTGCTTTGATCATAAACAATTGCCAGATGGTATACATTATCTTTCTTTTTTCTTCTTTCACAAAAGCGGCATTAATTGCAGAGCAGCCCAGGGCTCCACTCAGCTCATCAGTGTGATAACACTTCATGACCCTGATTAGCCGTCAGTCTACTCAATTAAAAAGATCATTTAGACATTCACCCAATCATTTGCCTATCGAGCCACCTGGGCCTCAACCAGGGGCTCCATTTTTAACATTCTCCTGCCCTCTCTCATCTTGCCTGGCTTTTTTACATATCTCCAAAAGACGTAATTGAATTAAATAAAGCGTCTCAGGGGCAGCTGCAACATCTGCTGTTTGTGGTATGTCAAGCCTTCAGCATTAAAAACAGTTACATATGCTCCAAATTAGCAGGTCGCCAAGATGAAACAGTCGATGATAGTGTTTTTGTGCCAGCGTGAGAAGCAGCTCACAGCTGTGTGCAATTTACAATTAAAGGCTTTATCAGAGCTCAATTGTACTAGTGAATCAAGTGGTGAGAGGTCAGTTAGTGAATTAGACCAATTAGAGCTTGTACAGTTAAATTATCTGTCTTATTACCTACTGATAAACAGCCTTGTCATATCTCTACTGGAAGGATGGAGCGGAATGAGTTTTATGAAGTGATAATACATGTTCACTATAGTGGAACTTCATGGTTTGTGAATTTAAAATCTATAGCAACCAAACGGCTTCATAAAACCTTTAAAACAGCAATAAAGCAGGAAACTTGGAATTGGTTAAAACACTTCAGATTAAGTTGGTTATATCTACTTGTGAATTCATCTGCAAGGGCAAGGTGTTTAAAAAGCATTTTACAGAAGAATGATATATGAATCCCCAAACTTTATTATTGAATATCTTTTTTTTTTTTTAATTTTAAGAATTAACTTCTGTGAGAAAGCAAAACTGTGGCTGGAAATTTTAATGACCAAGCATTTCAAAACAGTCCATGAAAAGCAGATAGTTTCATGGATGTAATAATTTATTTCTTTTGGAAACACAAATTCATCAGTCATCCTCATAATCAGAAAAAGTATGCATAGTTCGGAAGTTGCAAGCCTTACAAATAGAACAAGCCACACCCATTTTTATGTATCTGTATAGTAAGTTGGGAATCAATGAATAAAAGACTGTGTTTAAATGTTCTATGGTAAAGTCATTGGTAAATTATTTGTATTATGACTTTTCACTTAAACAGTCTCATGGCAAATGGTGGGACGTTTTTGTTAATACAAGTATCATTGACAAGTGAGATCACTTATATCAATCAGACTAAAAAAGCTAGACCCAGAATACTTCTTGAATAAATGGTCAGAAAGTAGTCTGGAGAATACATCTTACATAGCACATATCTATGTCTCTTAGCATACTTTTTCCTAGAATAAAGATTTAAATTTTTAATATTGGAAAAAATTCATGAGAGACATTTTAAACAGTGTCTCTGAATTGATTCACTCTTTCCTTAACAATAACTTTTTAAAATTCTATGATTAATTTATTAATTTAACTTTAGTTTTAGTAAAGGTACAGAAACAGTTATACTCCTCAAAAAATAATATAACCTTTTGCTTTATAACAGGTTTCTATTTGGGAAGAAAATTTATTAAATCCAGTATTAAGCATTATAATGAACATCTTACTATTCATCAGCCAAAAATGTATCCTTCTTTAAAGAAAAGTATTCCAAAATTTAGTTAATGATGAAGAACCAGTATCCTATTTATAAAATATGTTTATAGAGAAGTGTGAT